>NW_028227635.1:0-101881 GCF_978045245.1 Mus caroli
ATATTCAAAAAATGAGAAAATGACAATGTAGAACCTGGAATAAGGTAAGAAACCCCGAAAAATTTAAAAAAGAGAAAATCACACTGTAGGACCTGGAATATGGTGAGAAACACTGAAAAAGTCAAAAAATGAGAATATCACACTCTAGGACTTGGAATATGGTGAGAAACACTGAAAAAGTCAAAACATGAGAAATTCATGCAGTAGGACCCAGAATATGGTGAGAAACCCTGAAAGAAGTCGGAAAATGAGAAAATCATGCAGTAGGACCTGGAAGCTAGTGAGAAACCCTGAAAAAGACGAAAAATGAGAATAACAAACTGTAGGACCTGGAATATGTTGAGAAACCCTGAAAAATTCGAAAAAGCAAAAATCACACTCTAGGACTTGGAATGTGATGAGAAACCCTGAAAAAGTAAAAAAATGAGAAAAATACACTGTAGTACCTGGAATATGGTGAGAAACACTAAAAAAGTATTAAAATGAGAAAATCACTCAGTAGGATCTGGAATATGGTGAGAAACTCTGAAAAAGTCGAAAACATGAGAAAATCAGGCAGTAGTACCTGGAATATGGTGAGAAACACTAAAAAAGTATTAAAATGAGAAAATCACACTGTAGGACCTGGAATATGGTGAGAAACTCTGAAAATGTCGAAAAATAAGAAATTCACACTTGTAGGACATGCAATATGGTGAGAAACCCTGAAAAAGTCAAAAAATGAGAAAATCACACTGTAGGACTTGGAATAAGATGTGAAACCGTGAAAAAGACGAAAAAAAGACAAAAGTACACGGTAGGAGATGGAATATGGAGAGAAACCGTTAAAAAGAAGAAAAATAAGATATATACAACTTGTAGGACATGCAATATGGTGAGAGACCCTGAAAAAAGTCTTAAAATGAGAAAATCACACTGTAGTACCTGGAATATGGTGAGAAACCCTGAAAAAGTCCAAAAATAAGAAATTCACACATGTAGGACCTGCAATATGGTGAGAAACCCTGAAAAAGTCGAAAAATGAGAAAATCACACTGTAGGACTTGGAATAAGATGAGACACCCTGAAAAAGTCAAAAAATGAGAAAATTTCACTGTAGGACTTGGAATAAAATGAGAAACCCTGAAAAAGTTGAAAAATGAGAAAATCACACTGTAGAAGAAGGAATATGGTGAGCAATCCTGAAAAAGTCAAAAAATTAGAAAATCACACTGTGGAACCTGGAATATGGTGAGAAACTCTGAAAAAGGCGAAAAGTTGGAAAAATCACACTCTAGGACTTGGAATATGATGAGAAACCCTGAAAAAGTCAAAAATGAGAAAATCACACTGTAGTAGCTGGAATATGGTGAGAAACATTGAAAAAGTCTCAAAATGAGAAAATCACACAGTTGGACATGCAATATGGTGAGAAACACTGAAACAGTCGAAAAATAAGAAAATCAAACTTGTAGTACCTGCAATATGGTGAGAAACCCTGAAAAATTCCAAAAATGAGAAAATCACAATATAGGATTTAGAATATGATGAGAAACCGTGAAAAAGTCAAAAAATGAGAAAAATACACTGTAGAAGCTGGAATATGGTGAGTAAACCCTGAAAAAGTCGAAAAATAAAAAAATCACACTTGTAGAACCTCCAATATGGTGAGAAACCCTGAAAAAGTCAAAAAATGAGAAAATCACACTGTAGGACTTGGAATATGTTGAGAAACCCTGTAAAAGTCTTAAAATGAGAAAATCACAATATAGGACTTGGAATAAGATGAGAAACCGTGAAAAAGACAAAAAATGACAAAAACACACTGTAGGAGATGGAATATGGTGAGAAACCCTGAAAAAGTCCAAAAATAAGAAATTCACACTTGTAGGACCTGCAATATGGTGAGAAACCCTGAAAATGTCGAAAAATGAGAAAATCACACTGTAGGACTTGGAATAAGATGAGAAACCGTGACAAAGACAAAAAAATGACAAAAATACACTGTAGGAGCTGGAATATGATAGAAACCCTGAAAAAGTACAAAAATAAGAAATACACACTTGTAGGATATGCAATATGGTGAGAGACCCTGATAAAGTTTTAAAATGAGAAAATTACACTGTAGGACTTGGGATATGGTGAGAAACCCTGAAAAAGTCCAAAAATAAGAAATTCACACTTGTAGGACCTGCAATATAGTGAGAAACCCCTGAAAAAGTTGAAAAATGAGAAAATCACACTGTAGAAGATCGAATATGGTGAACAACCTGAAAAATTCAAAAAATTAGAAAAATCACACTGTAGAACCTGGAATATGTTGAGAAACTCTGAGAAAGTCCAAAAAATGAGAAAATCACACTGTAGTACATGGAATATGGTGAGAAACTCTGAAAAAGTCGCAAATTAGAAAATGACAGTGTAGGACCTGGAATATGTTGAGAAAACCTGAAATATTCAAAAAATGAGAAAATGACAATGTAGAACCTGGAATACGGTAAGAAACCCTGAAAAGTTAAAAAAAGAGAAAATCACACTGTAGGACCTGGAATATGGTGAGAAACCCTGAAAAAGGCAAAAAATGAGAAAATCACACTGTAGGACTTGGAATATGATGAGAAAACCTGAAAAAGTCAAAAAATGAGAAAATCACAGTCTAGGACTTGGAATATGATGAGAAACCCTGAAAAAGTTGAAAAATGAGAAAATCACACTGTAGAAGATCGAATATGGTGAACAACCTGAAAAATTCAAAAAATTAGAAAAATCACACTGTAGAACCTGGAATATGTTGAGAAACTCTGAGAAAGTCAAAAAATGAGAAAATCACACTGTAGTACATGGAATATGGTGAGAAACTCTGAAAAAGTCGCAAATTAGAAAATGACAGTGTAGGACCTGGAATATGTTGAGAAAACCTGAAATATTCAAAAAATGAGAAAATGACAATGTAGAACCTGGAATACGGTAAGAAACCCTGAAAAGTTAAAAAAAGAGAAAATCACACTGTAGGACCTGGAATATGGTGAGAAACTCTGAAAAAGTTGAAAAAATTAGAAAAATCACACTCTAGGATTGGAATATGATGAGAAACCCTGAAAAAGTCGAAAAATGAGAAAATCACACTGTAGTAGCTGGAATATGGTGAGAAACACTGAAAAAGTCTCAAAATGAGAAAATCACACAGTAGGACCTGCAATATGGTGAGAAAAACTTAAACAGTCAAAAAAGAAGAAAATCAAACTTGTAGTACCTGCAATATGGTGAGAAACACTGAAAAATTCCAAAAATGAGAAAATCACACTGTAGGATTTAGAATATGATGAGAAAACCGTGAAAAAGTCAAAAAATGAGAAAAATACACTGTAGAAGCTGGAATATGGTGAGAAACCCTGAAAAAGTCGAAAAATATGAAAATCACACTTATAGAACCTACAATATGGTGAGAAACCCTGAAAAAGTCAAAAAATGAGAAAATCACACTGTAGGACCTGGAATATGGTGAGAAACACTGAAAAAGTCAAAAAATGAGAAAATAACACTGTAGGACTTGGAATATGATGAGAAAACCTGAAAAAGTCAAAAAATGAGAAAATCACACTGTAGTACTTGGAATATGATGAAAAATCCTGAAAAAGTCAAAAAATGAAAAAAAATCACACTGTAGGACTTGGAATATGATGAGAAACCCTGAAAAAGTCAAAAAATGAGAAAATCACACTGTAGAAGATGGGAATATGGTGAGCACCACTGAAAAAGTCGAAAATTAGAAAAATAACACTGTAGAAACTGGAATATGGTAAGAAACCCTGAAAAATTCCAAAAATGAGAAAATCACACTGTAGGATTTGGATTATGATGAGAAACTGTGAAAAAAGTCAAAAAATGAGAATAATACACTGTAGGAGCTCAAATATGATGAGAAACCCTGAAAAAGTCGAAAATAAGAAAATCACACTTGTAGGACCTCCAATATAGTGAAAAACCCTGAAAAAGTCGAAAAATGAGAAAATCACAGTGTAGGACCTGGAATATGGTGAGAAACCCTGAAAAGTCGAAAAATGAGAAAATCACGCAGTAGGTCCTGGAATATGGTGAGAAACACTGAAAAAGTCAAAAAATGAGAATATCACACTCTAGGACTTGGAATATGGTGAGAAACACTGAAAAAGTCAAAACATGAGAAATTCATGCAGTAGGACCCAGAATATGGTGAGAAACCCTGAAAGAAGTCGGAAAATGAGAAAATCATGCAGTAGGACCTGGAAGCTAGTGAGAAACCCTGAAAAAGACGAAAAATGAGAATAACAAACTGTAGGACCTGGAATATGTTGAGAAACCCTGAAAAATTCGAAAAAGCAAAAATCACACTCTAGGACTTGGAATGTGATGAGAAACCCTGAAAAAGTAAAAAATGAGAAAAAATACACTGTAGTACCTGGAATATGGTGAGAAACACTAAAAAAGTATTAAAATGAGAAAATCACTCAGTAGGATCTGGAATATGGTGAGAAACTCTGAAAAAGTCGAAAACATGAGAAAATCAGGCAGTAGTACCTGGAATATGGTGAGAAACACTAAAAAAGTATTAAAATGAGAAAATCACACTGTAGGACCTGGAATATGGTGAGAAACTCTGAAAATGTCGAAAATAAGAAATTCACACTTGTAGGACATGCAATATGGTGAGAAACCCTGAAAAAGTCAAAAAATGAGAAAATCACACTGTAGGACTTGGAATAAGATGTGAAACCGTGAAAAAGACGAAAAAAAGACAAAAGTACACGGTAGGAGATGGAATATGGAGAGAAACCGTTAAAAAGAAGAAAAATAAGATATATACACTTGTAGGACATGCAATATGGTGAGAGACCCTGAAAAAGTCTTAAAATGAGAAAATCACACTGTAGTACCTGGAATATGGTGAGAAACCCTGAAAAAGTCCAAAAATAAGAAATTCACACATGTAGGACCTGCAATATGGTGAGAAACCCTGAAAAAGTCGAAAAATGAGAAAATCACACTGTAGGACTTGGAATAAGATGAGACACCCTGAAAAAGTCAAAAAATGAGAAAATTTCACTGTAGGACTTGGAATAAAATGAGAAACCCTGAAAAAGTTGAAAAATGAGAAAATCACACTGTAGAAGAAGGAATATGGTGAGCAATCCTGAAAAAGTCAAAAAATTAGAAAATCACACTGTGGAACCTGGAATATGGTGAGAAACTCTGAAAAAGGCGAAAAGTTGGAAAAATCACACTCTAGGACTTGGAATATGATGAGAAACCCTGAAAAAGTCAAAAATGAGAAAATCACACTGTAGTAGCTGGAATATGGTGAGAAACATTGAAAAAGTCTCAAAATGAGAAAATCACACAGTTGGACATGCAATATGGTGAGAAACACTGAAACAGTCGAAAAATAAGAAAATCAAACTTGTAGTACCTGCAATATGGTGAGAAACCCTGAAAAATTCCAAAAATGAGAAAATCACAATATAGGATTTAGAATATGATGAGAAACCGTGAAAAAGTCAAAAAATGAGAAAAATACACTGTAGAAGCTGGAATATGGTGAGTAAACCCTGAAAAAGTCGAAAAATAAAAAAATCACACTTGTAGAACCTCCAATATGGTGAGAAACCCTGAAAAAGTCAAAAAATGAGAAAATCACACTGTAGGACTTGGAATATGTTGAGAAACCCTGTAAAAGTCTTAAAATGAGAAAATCACAATATAGGACTTGGAATAAGATGAGAAACCGTGAAAAAGACAAAAAATGACAAAAACACACTGTAGGAGATGGAATATGGTGAGAAACCCTGAAAAAGTCCAAAAATAAGAAATTCACACTTGTAGGACCTGCAATATGGTGAGAAACCCCTGAAAATGTCGAAAAATGAGAAAATCACACTGTAGGACTTGGAATAAGATGAGAAAACCGTGACAAAGACAAAAAATGACAAAAATACACTGTAGGAGCTGGAATATGATAGAAACCCTGAAAAAGTACAAAAATAAGAAATACACACTTGTAGGATATGCAATATGGTGAGAGACCCTGATAAAGTTTTAAAATGAGAAAATTACACTGTAGGACTTGGGATATGGTGAGAAACCCTGAAAAAGTCCAAAAAATAAGAAATTCACACTTGTAGGACCTGCAATATAGTGAGAAACCCTGAAAAAGTTGAAAAATGAGAAAATCACACTGTAGAAGATCGAATATGGTGAACAACCTGAAAAATTCAAAAAATTAGAAAAATCACACTGTAGAACCTGGAATATGTTGAGAAACTCTGAGAAAGTCAAAAAATGAGAAAATCACACTGTAGTACATGGAATATGGTGAGAAACTCTGAAAAAGTCGCAAATTAGAAAATGACAGTGTAGGACCTGGAATATGTTGAGAAAACCTGAAATATTCAAAAAATGAGAAAATGACAATGTAGAACCTGGAATACGGTAAGAAACCCTGAAAAGTTAAAAAAAGAGAAAATCACACTGTAGGACCTGGAATATGGTGAGAAACCCTGAAAAAGGCAAAAAATGAGAAAATCACACTGTAGGACTTGGAATATGATGAGAAAACCTGAAAAAGTCAAAAAATGAGAAAATCACAGTCTAGGACTTGGAATATGATGAGAAACCCTGAAAAAGTTGAAAAATGAGAAAATCACACTGTAGAAGATCGAATATGGTGAACAACCTGAAAAATTCAAAAAATTAGAAAAATCACCACTGTAGAACCTGGAATATGTTGAGAAACTCTGAGAAAGTCAAAAAATGAGAAAATCACACTGTAGTACATGGAATATGGTGAGAAACTCTGAAAAAGTCGCAAATTAGAAAATGACAGTGTAGGACCTGGAATATGTTGAGAAAACCTGAAATATTCAAAAAATGAGAAAATGACAATGTAGAACCTGGAATACGGTAAGAAACCCTGAAAAGTTAAAAAAGAGAAAATCACACTGTAGGACCTGGAATATGGTGAGAAACTCTGAAAAAGTTGAAAAATTAGAAAAATCACACTCTAGGATTGGAATATGATGAGAAACCCTGAAAAAGTCGAAAAATGAGAAAATCACACTGTAGTAGCTGGAATATGGTGAGAAACACTGAAAAAGTCTCAAAATGAGAAAATCACACAGTAGGACCTGCAATATGGTGAGAAAAACTTAAACAGTCAAAAAAGAAGAAAATCAAACTTGTAGTACCTGCAATATGGTGAGAAACACTGAAAAATTCCAAAAATGAGAAAATCACACTGTAGGATTTAGAATATGATGAGAAACCGTGAAAAAGTCAAAAAATGAGAAAAATACACTGTAGAAGCTGGAATATGGTGAGAAACCCTGAAAAAGTCGAAAAATATGAAAAATCACACTTATAGAACCTACAATATGGTGAGAAACCCTGAAAAAGTCAAAAAATGAGAAAATCACACTGTAGGACCTGGAATATGGTGAGAAACACTGAAAAAGTCAAAAAATGAGAAAATAACACTGTAGGACTTGGAATATGATGAGAAAACCTGAAAAAGTCAAAAAATGAGAAAATCACACTGTAGTACTTGGAATATGATGAAAAATCCTGAAAAAGTCAAAAAATGAAAAAAATCACACTGTAGGACTTGGAATATGATGAGAAACCCTGAAAAAGTCAAAAAATGAGAAAATCACACTGTAGAAGATGGAATATGGTGAGCACCACTGAAAAAGTCGAAAATTAGAAAAATAACACTGTAGAAACTGGAATATGGTAAGAAACCCTGAAAAATTCCAAAAATGAGAAAATCACACTGTAGGATTTGGATTATGATGAGAAACTGTGAAAAAGTCAAAAAATGAGAATAATACACTGTAGGAGCTCAAATATGATGAGAAACCCTGAAAAAGTCGAAAAATAAGAAAATCACACTTGTAGGACCTCCAATATAGTGAAAAACCCTGAAAAAGTCGAAAAATGAGAAAATCACAGTGTAGGACCTGGAATATGGTGAGAAACCCTGAAAAAGTCGAAAAATGAGAAAATCACGCAGTAGGTCCTGGAATATGGTGAGAAACACTGAAAAAGTCTAAAATAAAAAAATTACACTGTAGTACCTGGAATATGGTGACAAACCCTGAAAAAGTCTTAAAATGAGAAAATCACACTGTAGGACATGGAATATGGTGAGAAACCTTGAAAAAGTCAAAAAATGAGAAACATCACACTGTAGTAAAAGGAATATGGTGATATAATCTGAAAAAGTCAAAAATTAGAAAAATCACACTCTAGGACCTTGGAATATGATGAGAAAACCTTGAAAAAGTCAAAAAATGAGAAACAACACTGTAGTAAAAGGAATATGGTGATATAATCTGAAAAAAGTCGAAAAATTAAAAAAGTCACAGTCTAGGACTTGGAATATGATGAGAAACCCTGAAAAAGCAAAAAATGAGAAAATCACACTGTAGGACTTGGAATATGATGAGAAACACAGAAAAAGTAAAAAAAATGAGAAAATCACACAGTAGGATCTGGAATATGGTGAGAAACCCTGAAAAAGCACAACCCTCTTCCTGTCAGAAAAGCACCAGGGCAGCTGGGGCGCAGGGTCGGCTGACACTCGCCAGCTACCCACCAACACCCGCCACAGGATCTTAAGACTTCTGGTGAGTGGAGCACAGCTTCTGCTCCAACCCAAGTGCTCGGGACCTGAGACTGCATTAGTTAGGGAAGCAGAAACCGGCCTGAGTAGGGCCACAGGCCTCATCCGGTCGGATCAGCGCTGGGTGTAGCGGGAGCGCAGGGTTGCCTGACACCCGCCAGCTACCCACGACCCCCGCCGCAGGATTTTGGGACTCTGGTGAGTGGAACACAGCTTCTGCTCCAATCTTTAAACAGTGACAACGATAACAACTATCCCCAGAGATTACCAGATGGCGAAAGGTAAACGTAATAATCTTACTAACAGAAACCAAGACCACTCACCATCATCAGAACCCAGCACCCCCACTTTGCCCAGTCCAGGGCACCCCAACACACCGGAAAAGCTAGACACGGATTTAAAAGCATATCTCCTGATGATGATAGAGGACTTCAAGAAGGACTTTAATAACACACTTAAAGAAATGCAGGAGAACACTGCTAAACAGGCAGAAGACTTTAAAGAGGAAGCACAAAAATCCCTTAAAGAATTGCAGGAGAACACTGCTAAAGAGTTACAAATCCTTAAAGAAAAACAGGATAACATAATCAAACAGGTAGAAGTCCTTACAGAAAAACAGGAAAACACATCCAAACAGATGATGGAAATGAACAAAACCATACTAGAACTAAAAAGGGAAGTAGACACAATAAAGAAAACCCAAAATGAGGCAACACTGGAGATAGAAACCCTAGGAAAGAAATCTGGAACCATAGATACGAGCATCAGCAACAGAATACAAGAGATGGAAGAGAGAATCTCAGGTGCAGAAGATTCCATAGAGAACATCGGCACAACAATCAAGGAAAATGTAAAATGCAAAAAGATCCTAACTCAAAACATCCAAGAAATACAGGACACAATGAGAAGACCAAACCTACGGATAATAGGAGTGGATGAGAATGAAGATTTTCAACTCAAAGGACCAGCAAACATCTTCAACAAAATTATAGAAGAAAACTTCCCAAATCTAAAGAAAGAGATGCCCATGAACATACAAGAAGCCTCAGAACTCCAAATAGACTGGGACCAGAAAAGAAATACCTCCCGACACATTATAATCAGAACAACAAATGCTCTAAATAAAGAGAATACTAAAAGCAGTAAGAGAAAAAGGCCAAGTAACATATAAAGGCAAGCCTATCAGAATTACACCAGATTTTTCACCAGAGACTATGAAAGCCAGAAGATCCTGGACGGATGTTATACAGACACTAAAAGAACACAAATTCCAGCCCAGGCTACTATACCCAGCCAAACTCTCAATTAACATAGATGGAGAAACCAAAGTATTCCACGACAAAACCAAATTCACACATTATCTCTCCACGAATCCAGCCCTTCAAAGGATAACAACAGAAAAAAACCAATACAAGGACAGGAACCACGCCCTAGAAACAACAAGAAGGTAATCCCTCAACAAACCTAAAAGAAGACAGCCACAAGAACAAAATGCCAACTTTAACAACAATAATAACAGGAAACAACAATTACTTTTCCTTAATATCTCTTAATATCAATGGACTCAACTCCCCGATAAAAAGACATAGACTAACAAACTGGCTACACAAACAAGACCCAACATTTTGCTGCTTACAGGAAACTCATCTCAGAGAAAAGGATAGACACTACCTCAGAATGAAAGGCTGGAAAACAATTTTCCAAGCAAATGGCATGAAGAAACAAGATGGAGTAGCCATTCTAATATCTGATAAGATTGACTTCCAACCCAAAGTCATTAAAAAAGACAGGGAGGGACACTTCATACTCATCAAAGGTAAAATCCTCCAAGAGGAACTATCAATCCTGAATATCTATGCTCCAAATACAAAGGCAGCCACATTCATTAAAGAAACTTTAGTAAATCTCAAAGCACACATTGCACCTCATACAATAATAGTGGGAGACTTCAACACACCACTTTCACCAATGGACAGATCATGGAAACAGAAACTAAACAGGGACACAGTGAAACTAAGAGAAATTATGAATCAAATGGATCTGGCAGATATCTACAGAACATTCTATCCTAAAACAAAAGGATATACCTTCTTCTCAGCACCTCATGGTACCTTCTCCAAAATTGACCACATAATTGGTCAAAAAGCAGGCCTCAACAGATACAAAAATATTGAAATTGTCCCATGCATCCTATCAGATCACCATGGACTAAGGCTGATCTTCAATAACAAAATAAATAATAGAAAGCCAACCTTCACGTGGAAACTGAACAACACTCTTCTCAATGATACCTTGGTCAAGGAAGGAATAAAGAAAGAAATTAAGGACTTTTTAGAGTTCAATGAAAATGAAGCCACAACATACCCAAACTTATGGGACGCAATGAAAGCATTTCTAAGAGGAAAACTCATTGCTCTGAGTGCCTCCAAAAGGAAACTAGAGAGAGCACACATTAGCAGCTTGACAACACACCTAAAAGCACTAGAACAAAAGGAAGCAAATTCACCCAAGAGGAGTAGACGGCAGGAAATAATCAAACTCAGGGGTGAAATCAACCAAGTGGAAACAAGAAAAACTATTCAAACAATCAACCAATCAAGGAGCTGGTTCTTTGAGAAAATCAACAAGATAGATAAACCCTTAGCCAGACTCACTAGAGGGCACAGGGAAGCATCCTAATTAACAAAATCAGAAATGAAAAAGGAGACATAACAACAGATCCTGAAGACATCCAAAACACCATCAGATCCTTCTACCAAAGGCTATACTCAACAAAACTGGAGAACCTGGATGAAATGGAGAAGTTCCTAGACAGATACCAGGTACCAAAGTTGAATCAAGATCAGGTTAATGATCTAAACAGCCCTATATCCCCCAAAGAAATAGAAGCAGTCATTAATAGTCTCCCAACTAAAAAAAGCCCAGGACCAGATGGGTTTAGTGCAGAGTTCTATCAGACCTTCAAAGAAGATCTAATCCCAGTTCTTCACAAACTATTCCACAAAATAGAAACAGAAGGTACTCTACCCAACTCATTCTATGAAGCCACAATTACTCTGATACCTAAACCACAAAAAGACCCAACAAAGATAGAAAACTTCAGACCAATATCCCTTATGAATATTGATGCAAAAATCCTCAATAAAGTTCTTGCTAACCGAATCCAAGAACACATCAAAACAATCATCCATCCTGACCAAGTAGGTTTCATCCCAGGGATGCAGGGATGGTTCAATATACGGAAATCCATCAACGTAATCCAGTATATAAACAAACTCAAAGACAAAAACCACATGGTCATCTCGTTAGATGCGGAAAAAGCATTTGACAAGATCCAACACCCATTCATGATAAAAGTCTTGGAAAGATCAGGAATTCAAGGCCCATACCTAAACATGATAAAAGCAATCTACAGCAAACCAGTAGCCAACATCAAAGTAAATGGTGAGAAGCTTGAAGCAATCCCTCTAAAATCAGGGACTAGACAAGGCTGTCCACTTTCTCCATACCTATTCAACATTGTACTTGAAGTCCTAGCCAGAGCAATTCGACAACAAAAGGAGATCAAAGGGATACAAATTGGAAAAGATGAAGTCAAAATATCACTCTTTGCAGATGATATGATAGTATATATAAGTGACCCTAAAAATTCCACCAGAGAACTCCTAAGCCTGATAAACAGCTTCGGTGAAGTAGCTGGATATAAAATTAACTCAAACAAATCAATGGCCTTTCTCTACACAAAGAATAAACAGGCTGAGAAAGAAATTAGGGAAACAACACCCTTCTCAATAGTCACAAATAATATAAAATATCTTGGCGTGACTCTAACTAAGGAAGTGAAAGATCTGTATAATAAAAACTTCAAGTCTCTGAAGAAAGAAATTATAGAAGATCTCAGAAGATGGAAAGATCTCCCATGCTCATGGATTGGCAGGATCAACATTGTAAAAATGGCTATCTTGCCAAAAGCAATCTACAGATTCAATGCAATCCCCATCAAAATTCCAAATCAATTCTTCAACGAATTAGAAAGTGCAATCTGCAAATTCATCTGGAATAACAAAAAACCTAGGATAGCAAAAACTCTTCTCAAGGATAAAAGAACCTCTGGTGGAAACACCATGCCGGACCTAAAGCTCTACTACAGAGCAATTGTGATAAAAAACTGCATGGTACTGGTATAGTGACAGACAAATAGACCAATGGAATAGAATTGAAGACCCAGAAATGAACCCACACACCTATGGTCACTTGATCTTCGACAAGGGAGCTAAAAACATCCAGTGGAAGAAAGACAGCATTTTCAACAAATGGTGCTGGCACAACTGGTTGTTAACATGTAGAAGAATGCGAATCGATCCATTCCTATCTCCTTGAACTAAGGTCAAGTCTAAGTGGATCAAGGAACTTCACATAAAACCAGAGACACTGAAACTTATAGAGGAGAAAGTGGGGAAAAGCCTTGAAGATATGGGCACAGGGGAAAAATTCCTGAATAGAACAGTAATGGCTTGTGCTGTAAGATCGAGAATTGACAAGTGGGACCTCATGAAACTACAAAGCTTCTGCAAGGCTAAAGACACCATCAATAAGACAAAAAAACCACCAACAGATTGGGAAAGGATCTTCACCTATCCTAAATCAGATAAGGGACTAATATCCAATATATATAAAGAACTCAAGAAGGTGGACTCCAGAAAGTCAAATAACGCCATTAAAAAATGGGGCTCAGAACTGAACAAAGAATTCTCACCTGAGGAATACCGAATGGCAGAGAAACACCTGAAAAACTGTTCAACATCCTTAATCATCAGGGAAATGCAAATCAAAACAACCCTGAGATTCCACCTCACACCAGTCAGAATGGCTAAGATCAAAAATTCAGGTGACAGCAGATGCTGGCGAGGATGTGGAGAAAGAGGAACACTCCTCCATTGTTGGTGGGATTGCAAGCTTGTACAACCACTCTGGAAATCAGTCTGGCGGTTCCTCAGAAAATTGGACATAGTACTACCGGAGGATCCAGCAATACCTCTCCTGGGCATATATCCAGAAGATGTCCCAACCGGTAAAAAGGACACATGCTCCACTATGTTCATAGCAGCCCTCTTTATAATAGCCAGGAGCTGGAAAGAAACCAGATGTCCCTCAACAGAGGAATGGATACAGAAATTATGGTACATTTACACAATGGAGTACTACTCAGCTATTAAAAAGAATGAATTTATGAAATTCCTAGCCAAATGGAAGGACCTGGAGGGCATCATCTTGAGTGAAGTAACACAATCACAAAAGAACTCACACAATATGTATTCACTGATAAGTGGATATTAGCCCAAAACTTAGGATACCCAAGATATAAGATACAATTTGATAAACGCATGAAACTCAAGAAGAATGAAGACCAAAGTGTGGACACTGTGCACCTTCTTAGAATTGGGAACAAAACACCCAGGGAAGGAGTTACAGAGACAAAGTTCTTAGCTGTGATGAAAGGATGGACCATTTAGAGACTGCCATATCCAGGGATCCATCCCATAATCAGCTTCTAAACGCTGACACCATTGCATACACTAGCAAGATTTTGCTGAAAGGACCCAAATATAGCTGTCTCTTGTGAGACGATGCCGGGGCCTAGCAAACACAGGAGTGGATGTTCACAGTCAGCTATTCGATGTATCACAGGGCTCCCAATGGAGAAGCTAGAGAAAGTACCCAAGGAGCTAAAGGGATCTGCAACCCTATTGTTGGAACAACATGATGTACTAACCAGAACCCCGGAGCTCTTGTCTCTAGCTGCATATGTATCGAAAGATGGCCTAGTCGGCCATCAATGGAAAGAGAGGCCCATTGGACTTGCAAACATTATATGCCCCAATATAGGGGAATGCCAGGGCCAAAAGAATGGGAATGGGAGGGTAGGGAAGTGGGGGGCGCTATGGGGGACTTTTGGGATAGCAATGGAAATGTAATTGAGGAAAATATGTAATAAAAATATTAAAAATCAAAAAAAAAAGAAACCCTGAAAAAGTCTTAAAATGAGAAAATCACACAGTAGGACCTGCAATATGTTGAGAAACACTGAAAAATCTTAAAATGAGAAAATCACACTGTAGGACCTGGAATATGGTAACTCTGAAAAAGTCGAAAAATGAGAAATTCAGACTTGTAGGACCTGCAATATGGTGAGAAACACTGAAAAAGTCAAAACATGAGAAAATTACACTGTAGGACCTAGAATATGTTGAGAAACAATTTAAAAGTCGAAAAAAGAGAAAATCACCCTCTAGGACATGGAATATGATGAGAAAACCTGAAAAAGTAAAAAAATGAGAAAATAACACTGTAGTACCTTGAATATGCTGAGAAAACACTGAAAAAGTCTAAAAATGAGAAAAACACATAGTAGGACCTGGAATATGGTGAGAAACCCTGAAGCAGTCGAAAAATGAGAAAATCAAATTTGTCATATCTGCAATATGGTGAGAAACCCTGAAGTGTCAAAAAATGAGAAAAATACACTGAAGGAGCTAGAATATGGTGAGAAACTCTGAAAAAGTCAAAAAATAAGAAATTCACACTTGTAGGACCTGCAATAGGGTGAGAAATTCTGAAAAAGTCAAAAAATGAGAAAATCACACTGTAGGACTTGGAATATGGTGAGAAACCTGAAAAAGTCGAAAAATGAGAAAATCACACAGTAGGACCAGGAATATTGTGAGAAAACGTGAAAAAGTCTAAAAATGAGAAAAATACACTGTAGGAGCTGGAATATGGTGAGAAAACCTGAAAAAGTCGAAAAATAAGAAACTCACACTTGTTTGACCTCCATTATGGTGAGAAACCCTGAAAAAGTCGAAAAATGAGAAAATCACACTGTAGGACCTGGAATATGGTGAGAAACCCTGAAAAAGTCAAAAAATGAGAAAATCACACTATAGAACTTGGAATATGATGAAAAACCCTGAAAAAGTCAAAAAATGAGAAAATCACACTGTAGAAGATGGAATATGGTGAGCAACCGTGAAAAAGTCAATAATTAGAAAAATCACACTCTAGGACTTGGAATATGATGAGGAACCCTGAAAAAGTCGAAAAATGAGAAAATCACACTGTAGTAGCTGGAATATGGTGAGAAACACTGAAAAAGTCTCAAAATGAGAAAATCACACAGTGGGACCTGCAATATGGTGATAAACACTTAAACAGTCAAAAAATAAGAAAATCAAACTTGTAGTACCTGCAATATGGTGAGAAACCCTGAAAATTTCTAAAAATGCGAAAATCACACTGTAGGATTTAGAATATGATGAGTAACCGTTAAAAAGTCAAAAAATGAGAAAAATACACTGTAGAAGCTGGAATGTGTTGAGAAACCCTGAAAAAGTCTTAAAACGAGAAAATCACACTGTAGGACTTGGAATAAGATGAGAAACCCTGAAAAAGTCGAAAAATGAGAAAATCACACTGTAGTACCTGGAATGTGTTGAGAAACCCTGAAAAAGTCTTAAAACGAGAAAATCACACTGTAGGACCTGGAATATGGTGAGAAACTCTGAAATAGTCGAAAAAAGAGAAAATCACACTCTAGGACTTGGAATATGATGATATACCATGAAAAAGTCAAAAAAAAAATGAGAAAATCACACTGTAGTACCTGGAATATGGTGAGAAACACTGAAAAAGTCTAAAAATGAGAAAATCAAACAGTAGGACCTGCAATATGGTGAGAAACCCTGAAAGATCGAAAAATAAGAAAATCAAACTTGAAGTACCTGCAAAATGGTGAGAAACCCTAAAAAAGTCAAAAAAGGAGAAAATCAAAATATAGGACTTGGAATAAGATGAGAAACCGTGAAAAAGACAAAAAATGACAGAAATACACTGTAGGAGCTGAAATATGGTGAGCAACCCTGAAAAATTCAAAAATGAGAAAATCACACTGTAGGATTTGGAATAAGATGAGAAACCGTGAAAAAATCAAAAAAATGAGAATAATACACTGTAGGAGCTGGAATATGTTGAGAAACCCTGAAAAAGTCGAAAAATAAAAAAATCACACTTGTAGGACCTCCAATATGGTGAAAAACCCTGAAAAAGTCGAAAAATTAGAAAATTACAGTGTAGGACATGGAATTTGGTGAGAAACACTGAAAAAGTCAAAAATGAGAAAATCACGCAGTAGGTCCAGGAATTTGGTGAGAAGCAATGAAAAAGTCTAAAATAAGAAAATCACACTGTAGTACCTGGAATATGGTGACAAACCCTGAAAATGTCAAAAAAATGAGAAAATCACACTGTAGGACTTGGAATATGGTGAGAAACCCTGAAAAAGTCGAAAAATGAGAACATCAGGCAGTAGGACCTGGAATATGGTGAGAAACACTGAAAAATCTTGAAATGAAAATATCACACTGTAGGACCTGGAATATGGTGAGTATCTCTGAAAAAGTCGAAAAATTAGAAATTCACACTTGTAGGACCTGCAATATGGTGAGAAACACTGAAAAAGTCAAAACATGAGAAAATTACACTGTAGGACCTGGAATATGTTGAGAAACACTTTAAAAGTCGAAAAAAGAGAAAATCACCCTCTAGGACATGGAATATGATGAGAAAACCTGAAAAAGTCAAAAAATGAGAAAATAACACTGTAGTACCTTGAATATGGTGAGTAAACACTGAAAAAGTCTAAAAATGAGAAAATCACACAGTAGGACCTGGAATATGGTGAGAAACCCTGAAAAAGTCGAAAAATAAGAAAATCAATTTTGTCATATCTGCAATATGGTGAGAAACCCTGAAAAAGTCAAAAAATAAGAAATTTACACTTGTAGGACCTGCAATATGGTGAGAAACCCTGAAAAAGTCGAAAAATGAGAAAATCACACTGTATGACTTGGAATAAGATGAGACACCCTGAAAAAGTCAAAAAATGAGAAAATCACACTGTAGGACTTGGAATAAGATGAGAAACCCTGAAAAAGTTGAAAAATGAGAAAATCATACTGTAGAAGATGGAATATGTTGAGCAATCCTGAAAAAGTCAAAAAATGAGAAAAATCACACTGTGGAACCTGGAATATGGTGAGAAACTCTGAAAAAGGCGAAAAATTAGAAAAATCACTCTCTAGGACTTGGAATATGATGAGAAACCCTGAAAAAGTCGAAAAATGAGAAAATCACACTGTAGTAGCTGGAATATGGTGATAATCACTGAAAAAGTCTCAAAATGAGAAAATCACACAGTAGGACCTGCAATATGGTAAGAAACACTGAAACAGTCGAAAAATAAGAAAATCAAACTTGTAGTACCTGAAATATGTTGAGAAACCCTGAAAAATTCCAAAAATGAGAAAATCACACTGTAGGATTTGGAATATGATGAGAAACCGTGAAAAAGTCAAAAAATGAGAATAATACACTGTAGGAGCTGGAATATGATGAGAAACCCTGAAAAAGTCGAAAAATAAGAAAATCACACTTGTAGGACCTCCAATATGGTGAAAAACCCTGAAAAAGTCGAAAAATGAGAAAATCACAGTGTAGGACCTGGAATATGGTGAGAAACCCTGAAAAAGTCGAAAAATGAGAAAATCACGCAGTAGGTCATGGAATTTGGTGAGAAACTCTGAAAAAGTGTAAAATAAGAAAATTACACTGTAGTACCTGGAATATGGTGACAAACCCTGAAAAAGCCTTTAAATGAGAAAATCACACTGTAGGACTTTGAATATGGTGAGAAAACTTGAAAAAGTCAAAAAATGAGAAACAACACTGTAGTAAAAGGAATATGGTGATATAATCTGAAAAAGTCGAAAAATTAGAAAAATCACAGTCTAGGACTTGGAATATGATAAGAAACCCTGAAAAAGTCAAAAAATGAGAAAATCACACTGTAGGACTTGGAATATGATGAGAAACACTGAAAAAGTAAAAAAATGAGAAAATCACACAGTAGGACCTCGAATATGGTGAGAAACCCTGAAAAAGTCTTAAAATGAGAAAATCACACAGTAGGACCTGCAATATGTTGAGAAACACTGAAAAATCTAAAAATGAGAAAATCACACTGTAGGACCTGGAATATGGTGAGTAACTCTGAAAAAGTCAAAAATGAGAAATTCACACTTGTTGGACCTGCAATATGGTGAGAAACACTGAAAAAGTCAAAACATGAGAAAATTACACTGTAGGACCTGGAATATGTTGAGAAACACTTTAAAAGTCGAAAAAAAGAGAAAATCACCCTCTAGGACATGGAATATGATGAGAAAACCTGAAAATGTCAAAAAATGAGAAAATAACACTGTAGTACCTTGAATATGGTGAGAAAACACTGAAAAAGTCTAAAAATGAGAAAATCACACAGTAGGACCTGGAATATGGTGAGAAATCCTGAAGCAGTCGAAAAATAAGAAAATCAAATTTGTCATATCTGCAATATGGTGAGAAACCCTGAAAATGTCAAAAAATGAGAAAAATACACTGAAGGAGCTGGAATATGGTGAGAAACCCTGAAAAAGTCAAAAAATAAGAAATTCACACTTGTAGGACCTGCAATAGGGTGAGAAATTCTGAAAAAGTCAAAAAATGAGAATATCACACTGTAGGACTTGGAATATGGTGAGAAACCCTGAAAAAGTCGAAAAATGAGAAAATCACGCAGTAGGACTTGGAATATTGTGAGAAAACGTGAAAAAGTCTAAAAATGAGAAAAATACACTGTAGGAGCTGGAATATGGTGAGAAAACCTGAAAAAGTCGAAAAATAAGAAACTCACACTTGTTTGACCTTCATTATGGTGAGAAACCCTGAAAAAGTCGAAAAATGAGAAAATCACACTGTAGGACCTGGAATATGGTGAGAAACCCTGAAAAAGTCAAAAAATGAGAAAATCACACTATAGAACTTGGAATATGATGAAAAACCCTGAAAAAGTCGAAAAATGAGAAAATCACACTGTAGAAGATGGAATATGGTGAGCAAGCGTGAAAAAGTCAATAATTAGAAAAATCACACTCTAGGACTTGGAATATGATGAGGAACCCTGAAAAAGTCGAAAAATGAGAAAATCACACTGTAGTACCTGGAATGTGTTGAGAAACCCTGAAAAAGTCTTAAAATGAGAAAATCACACTGTAGGACCTGGAATATGGTGAGAAACTCTGAAAGAGTCGAAAAAAGAGAAAATCACACTCTAGGACTTGGAATATGATGATATACCCTGAAAAAGTCAAAAAAATTAGAAAATAACACTGTAGTACCTTGAATATGGTGAGTAAACACTGAAAAAGTCTAAAAATGAGAAAATCACACAGTAGGACCTGCAATATGGTGAGAAACACTGAAAAAGTCAAAAAATGAGAAAAATCACACTATAGGATTTGGAATATGATGAGAAACGGTGAAAAAATCAAAAAAATGAGTATAATACACTGTAGGAGCTGGAATATGATGAGAAATCCTGAAAAAGTCGAAAAATAAGAAAATCACACTTGTAGGACCTCCAATAGGGTGAAAAATCCTGAAAAAGTCGAAAAATGAGAAAATTACAGTGTAGGACATGGAATATGGTGAGAAACCCTGAAAAAGTCAAAAATGAGAAAATGACGCAGTAGGTCCTGGAATTTGGTGAGAAACACTGAAAAAGTCTAAAATAAGAAAATCACACTGTAGTACCTGGAATATGGTGACAAACCCTGAAAAAGTCAAAAAATGAGAATATTACACTGTAGGACCTGGAATATGTTGAGAAACCCTTTAAAAGTCGAAAAAAGAGAAAATCACCCTGTAGGACTTGGAATAAGATGAGAAAACCTGAAAAAGTCTCAAAATGAGAAAATAACACTGTAGTACCTTGAATATGGTGAGTAAACACTGAAAAAGTCTAAAAATGAGAAAATCACACAGTAAGACCTGCAATATGGTGAGAAACACTGAAAAAGTCAAAAAATGAGAAAATTACACTGTAGGACCTGGAATATGGTGAGAAACCCTGAAGCAGTCGAAAAATAAGAAAATCAAATTTGTCATATCTGCAATATGGTGAGAAACCCTGAAAAAGTCCAAAAATGAGAAAAATACACTGAAGGAGCTGGAATATGGTGAGAAACCCTGAAAAAGTCAAAAAATAAGAAATTCACACTTGTAGGACCTGCAATATGGTGAGAAACCCTGAAAAAGTTGAAAAATGAGAAAATCACACTGTAGGACTTGGAATAAGATGAGACACCCTGAAAAAGTCAAAAAATGAGAAAATCACCCTGTAGGACTTGGAATAAGATGAGAAACCCTGAAAAAGTTGAAAAATGAAAAATCACACTGTAGAAGATGGAATATGTTGAGCAATCCTGAAAAAGTCAAAAAATGAGAAAAATAACACTGTGGAACCTGGAATATGGTGAGAAACTCTGAAAAAGGCGAAAAATTAGAAAAATCACTTTCTAGGACTTGGAATATGATGAGAAACCCTGAAAAAGTAAAAAAATGAGAAAATCACACTGTAGGACTTGGAATATGATGAAAAACCCTGAAAAAGTCGAAAAATTTGAAAATCACACTGTAGAAGATGGAATTTGGTGAGTAACCCTGAAAATGTCAATAATTAGAAAAATCACACTCTAGGACTTGGAATATGATGAGGAACCCTATAAAAGTCGAAAAATGAGAAAATCACACTGTAGTAG
This sequence comes from Mus caroli, assembly GCF_978045245.1. NCBI lineage: Eukaryota > Metazoa > Chordata > Mammalia > Rodentia > Muridae > Mus > Mus caroli. The sequence continues at coordinate 21,328 of NW_028227635.1, forward strand.
CTGGAATATGGTGAGAAACCCTGAAAAAGTCTCAAAATGAGAAAATCACACATTAGGACCTTCAATATGGTGATAAATACTTAAACAGTCAAAAAATAAGAAAATCAAACTTGTAGTACTTGCACTATGGTGAGAAACCCTGAAAATTTCCAAAAATGCGAAAATCACACTGTAGGATTTAGAATATGATGAGTAACCGTGAAAAAGTCAAAAAATGAGAAAAATACACTGTAGAAGCTGGAATATGGTAAGAAACCCTGAAAAAGTCAAAAAATAAGAAAATCACATTTGTAGAACCTCCAATATGGTGAGAAACCCTGAAAAAGTCGAAAAATGATAAAATCACACTGTAGGACCTGCAATATGGTGAGAAACACTGAATCAGTCGAAAAATAAGAAAATCACACTTGTAGAACCTCCAATATGGTGAGAAACCCTGAAAAAGTCGAAAAATGAGAAAATCACACTGTAGGACCTGGAATATGGTGAGAAACCCTGAAAAAGTCTTAAAATGAGAAAATCATACTTTAGGACTTGGAATAAGATGAGAAACCCTGAAAAAGTCGAAAAATGAGAAAATCACACTGTAGTACCTGGAATATGTTGAGATACCCTGAAAAAGTCTTAAAATGAGAAAATCACACTATAGGACCTGGAATATGGTGAGAAACTCTGAAATAGTCGAAAAAAGAGAAAATCACACTCTAGGACTTGGAATATGATGAGAAACCCTGAAAAGGTCAAAAAAATGAGAAAAGCACACTGTAGTACCTGGAATATGGTGAGAAACCATGAAAAAGTCTAAAAATGAGAAAATCAAACAGTAGGATCTGGAATATGGTGAGAAACCCTGAAAGATAGAAAAATAAGAAAATCAAACTTGTAGTACCTGCAATATGGTGAGAAACCCTGAAAACGTCAAAAAAGGAGAAAATCACAATATAGGACTTGGAATAAGATGAGAAACCGTGAAAAAGACAAAAAATGACAAAAATACACGGTAGGAGCTGAAATATGGTGAGCAACCCTGAAAAATTCAAAAAATGAGAAAAATCACAATGTAGAACCTGGAATATGGTGAGAAATTCTGAAAAAGTCTAAAAATTAGAAAAATTACACCTAGGACTTGGAATATGATGAGAAACCCTCAAAAAGTCGAAAAATGAGAAAAATCACACAATAGGACCTGCAATATGGTGAGAAACACTGAATCAGTCGAAAAATAAGAAAATCAAACTTGTAGTACCTGCAATATGGTGAGAAACCCTGAAAAATTCCAACAATGAAAAAATCACACTGTAGGATTTGGAATAAGATGAGAAACCGTGAAAAAATCAAAAAAAAATGAGAATAATACACTGTAGGAGCTGGAATATGATGAGAAACACTGAAAAAGTCGAAAAATAAGAAAATCACACTTGTAGGACTTCCAATATGGTGAAAAACCCTGAAAAAGTCAAAAAATGAGAAAATTACAGTGTAGGACATGGAATATGGTGAGAAATCCTGAAAAAGTCAAAAATGAGAAAATCACGCAGTAGGTCCTGGAATTTGGTGAGAAACACTGAAAAAGTCTAAAATAAGAAAATCACACTGTAGTACCTGGAATATGGTGACAAACCCTGAAAATGTCAAAAAATGAGAAAATCACACTGTAGGACTTGGAATATGGTGAGAAACCCTGAAAAAGTCGAAAAATGAGAAAATCACGCAGTAGGAGCTGGAATATGGTGAGAAACCCTGAAAAAGTCAAAAAATGAGAAAATCACACTGTAGGACCTGGAATATGGTGAGAAACCCTGAAAAAGTCGAAAAAAAGAAAATCACACTCTAGGACTTGGAATATGATGAGAAACCCTGAAAAAGTCAAAAAATGAGAAATCACACAGTAGTACCTGGAATATGGTGAGAAACCCTGAAAAAGTCTAAAAATGAGAAAATTACACAGTAGGACCTGCAATATGGTGAGAAACCCTGAAAAAGTCGAAAAATGAGAAAATCACACTGTAGGACTTGGAATAAGATGAGAAACCCTGAAAAAGTCAAAAAATGAGAAAATAACACTGTAGTACCTTGAATATGGTGAGTAAACACTGAAAAAGTCTAAAAATGAGAAAATCACACAGTAGGACCTGCAATATGGTGAGAAACCCTGAAAAAGTCGAAAAATGAGAAAATCACACTGTAGGACTTGGAATAAGATGAGAAACCCTGAAAAAGTCAAAAAATGAGAAAATAACACTGTAGTACCTTGAATATGGTGAGTAAACACTGAAAAAGTCTAAAAATGAGAAAATCACACAGTAGGACCTGCAATATGGTGAGAAACCCTGAAAAAGTCGAAAAATGAGAAAATCACACTGTAGGACTTGGAGTAAGTTGAGAAACCCTGAAAAAGTCAAAAAATGAGAAAATCACACTGTAGGACCAGGAATATGGTGAGAACCCCTGAAAAAGTCGAAAAAAGAGAAAATCACAGTCTAGGACTTGGAATATGATGAGAAACCCTGAAAAAGTCAAAAATTGAGAAAATCACACTGTAGGACCTGGAATATGGTGAGAAACCCTTAAAAAGTCTTAAAAAGAGAAAATCACACTCTAGGACTTGGAATATGATGAGAAACCCTGAAAAAGTCAAAAAATGAGAAAATCACACAGTAGTACCTGGAATATGGTGAGAAACACTGAAAAAGTCTAAAAATGAGAAAATCACACAGTAGGACCTGCAATATGGTGAGAAACCCTTAAAAAGTCGAAAAATGAGAAAATCACACTGTAGGACTTGGAATAAGATGAGAAACCGTGAAAAAGACAAAAAATGACAAAAATGCACTGTAGGAGCTGGAATATGGTGAGAAAAACCTGAAAAAGTCCAACAATAAGAAAATCACACTTGTAGGACCTGCAATATGGTGAGAAACCCTGAAAAAGTCGAAAAATGAGAAAATCACACTGTAGGACTTGGAGTAAGATGAGAAACCCTGAAAAAGTCAAAAAATGAGAAAATCACACTATAGGACTTGGAATATGGTGAGAAACCCTGAAAAAGTCAAAAAATGAGAAAATCACACAGTAGTACCTGGAATATGGTGAGAAACCCTGAAAAAGTCTAAAAATGAGAAAATCACACAGTAGCACTGCAATATGGTGAGAAACCCTGAAAAAGTCGAAAAATGAGAAAATCACACTGTAGGACTTGGAATAAGATGAGAAACCGTGAAAAAGACAAAAAATGACAAAAATGCACTGTAGGAGCTGGAATATGGTGAGAAACCCTGAAAAAGTCCAACAATAAGAAAATCACACTTGTAGGACCTGCAATATGGTGAGAAACCTTGAAAAAGTCGAAAAATGAGAAAATCACACTGTAGGACTTGGAGTAAGATGAGAAACCCTGAAAAAGTCAAAAAATTTGAAAATCACACTATAGGACTTGGAATATGGTGAGAAACCCTGAAAAAGTCAAAAAATGAGAAAATTACACTGTAGGACCTGGAATATTTTTGAGAAACCCTGAAAAAGTCCGAAAAAGAGAAAATCACACTCTAGGACTTGGAATATGATGAGAAAACCTGAAAAAGTCAAAAAATGAGAAAATCACACTGTAGTACCTAGAATATTGGTGAGAAACACTGAAAAAGTCTTAACGTGAGAAAATCACACAGTAGGACCTGGAATATGGTGAGAAACCCTGAAACATTTGAAAAATAAGAAAATCAAACTTGTAGTACCTGCAATATGGTGAGAAACCCTGAAAAAGTCGAAAAATGAGAAAATTACACTGTTCGACTTGGAATAAGATGAGAGACCTTGAAAATTTTAAAAAATGAGAAAAATACACTGTAGTAGCTGGAACATGGTGAGAAACCCTGCAAAAGTCGAAAATTAAGAAATTCACACTTGTAGGACCTGCAATATGGTGAGAATCCCTGAAAAAGTCGAAAAATGAGAAAATCACACTCTAGGACTTGGAATATGATAAGAAACCCTGAAAAAGTCGAAAAATGAGAAAATCACACAGTAGGACCTGCAATATGGTGAGAAACCCTGAAACAGTCGAAAAATAAGAAAATCAAACTTGTAGTACCTGCAATATGGTGAGAAACCCTGAAAAAAGAAAGAAAGAAAGAAAGAAAGAAAGAAAGAAAGAAAGAAAGAAAGAAAGAAAGAAAGAAAGAAAGAAAGAAAGGAGAATAAAAAGTTTTTATAAAAGTTTTATAAAAAGTGTTAAAGTTTTTAAAAATTAAAAAAAAATTACCAGATCACCATCAAGCACACACAGCATTGGCTGTCTTCAGGTGTATCCTTTCAGCCTCGAAAACAAAAAGCAATGGCTGGCTGGCTTCATGTGTATCCTATTCTCCAGTCTTATTTCCAACCTAAGAGCTGGGCTGAGCTGCCTCATTATGTAATTGCAAATCTTCCTTGGTTTGTCTTTTCCATTTCTAAGACTAACAGGCCTTTTTCTATTTAGAGAATATGCTCATGACTGTCCTTTAGATATAGTAAATATAACTGTTGCTCAATAAAAATTATTTTGCATGTATTTATTTGTGTGAGTGATGAAGCTCAGGTGTTCAAACTCGTCAGGAGTTATAATTACCTCCCCTCTCTCTCACCCACTCTCTGTCCTCTCTCTGAATGATCTATTTTATTTTTAGTGTAAGAATGTTTTGCATGTGTATGCTGTGCCCACAGACTCCAGAACAGAGTAATAGATCCCCTGGAACTGGAGATGGGCCACCATATATATATACTGGTAATTGAGCCCAGGTTCTCTGGAAGAGGAGACAATGCTCTTAATTGTTGAGCCCCCTCTGTAACCACATCTTTCTTTCTTTCTTTCTTTTTTTTTTTGAGTATATGTTAGGCTGTGTTTATATACATCATATGCAGACAATAAGAATGATTTAGATTCTTCAGCATCTGACACCCTCTTCTGGAGTGTCTGAACATAGATACAGCATACTTTGATATAATAAATAAATAAATCTTTAAAAAGAAAAGGAAAAGTAAAAAAGAAAGAACAGGCCTGCCATATGCATGTTCATAGAGGAAAATGGAAGAGACCCCAATCTAACCTCAGCAGGGTGCTTCCTTCTGGATGGTAGCTCACAGTTTCATCCCAGCAAGACAGGCAAATCACTGAGTTCAAGGACAGTAAGGTTCAGGACAGCCAAGGTTAGGAAGGAAAAGGGGCTATGTTGAGAATACAAACCGACAAAACAACAACTAGGAAAAAGAAGTGACAATGTAACTTGGGGTAGGGTACCAAAAAGAGAAAGCTTTCTGTTACCACTTACAAACAGCAGTAGACTTGCACCCTTCTGCCCAGGTCCCTGCCTTCCTTTCTAGGAATTCTAAGGATGCAGGGGGTGGGGGAATCCAGATTAACTTTTTAATAACAAAGACTTGGTCTTTTATGTCTATAGGAAGCCCTTCTCAGTGCCTTTAACTACCACTGAACATTCAGGGCTGTGACTCAACTGTAACAAGGAACAGGGCTAAGAACCTGCAGACTTTGAAAACAATTATTTTTTTAAAGTGGGGGACAAAAATCAACAGTAGAACCCCTCAGGTTCAGCCATAATACTTGTTAGGGTAACAGCCTCAATGTCCGGAGCTGAGGTCTCATGGGTGAACTGCTTCAAGCTCTGAGTATCATTGAAAGAAAGAAAAGATATCATGTGGTTGCTTAATTTATTTATTTTATTATTTCTATTTTTTGTTTTCTTTTGTTTGGTTTTAGAAAAGGCCTCAGTCTGTAGCTATGGCTGACCTAGGACAGACTACATGTGTTAATTACGGTTTCACAGCTGAGAAACAGACCATACCTATGTAAGACTTAGAAAACCCAACAGTCAGTGGTGGCTCGAGCTCTTAATGAGAGCACTCTGGAGGGAGAGGCAGTCAGTTTCTGAGTTCGAGGCCAGCCTGGTTAAAGACAGGGATAGGCAGGGCTAGGCTAGGCAAGGGGCTAGATTAGGCTACGCAAGGGGCTAGGCTAGGCTAGGCTAGGCAAGTGGCTAGGCAAGACAGTAAGACAGACAGACAAGTATGGCAGGCCTGCCTGGTTTTTCTTTCTTTCTTATCCCTTTTAAAAAATGTTTATTTATTTATTTATTTATTTATTTATTTATTTATTTATTTATTGATTTATTTATTTAAATAGATATAAGTACACTGTAGCTGTCTTTAGACACTCCAGAAAAGGGTGTAAGATTCTGGAGAATCTAAATCCCTCTTATGGCCTGCATATGATGTACATAAACACAGCCTCACATATACTTCTAAAAATTTAAAGATGGGTGGGGTCACTAAAGAAAGGGCTCAACAATTAACAGCATTGTCTCCTCTTCCAGAGAACCTGGGATGAACTACCATAAACTATATGGTGGCCCATCTCCAGGTCCAGGGGATCAGACAGACAGACAGACAGACAGAGATAAGGATGGCAGGCGTGCCTGGTCTTTCTTTCATTATTATACTGTTGAAAAATTGTTTATTTATTTATTTATTTATTTATTTTTATTTATGTATTTATTAGATATAAGTACACTGTAGCTGTCTTTAGACACTCCAGAAAAGGGTGTAAGATTCTGGAGAATCTAAATCCCTCTTATGGCCTGCATATGATGTACATAAACACAGCCTCACATATACTTCTAAAAATTTATAGATGGGTGAGGCCACTGAAAGGGCTCAACAATTAACAGAATTGTCTCCTCTTCCAGAAAACCTGGGATCAACTAACAGCAACTATATGGTGGCCCATCTCCAGTTCCAGGGGATCAGAAAGACAGACAGACAGACAGACATAAGGATGGCAGGCCTGCCTGGTCTTTCTTTATTTCTTATCCTTTTAAAAAATATTTTATTTATTTATTTATTTATTTATTTATTTATTTATTTATGTATTTTTTAGATATAAGTACACTGTAGCTGTCTTCAGACACTCCAGAATAGGGTGTCAGATTCTGGAGAATCTAAATCCCTCTTATGGTCTGCATATGATGTACATAAACACAGCCTCACATATACTTCTAAAAATTTAAAGATGGGTGGGGCCACTGAAAGGGCTCAACAATTAACAGCATTGTCTCCTCTTCCAGAGAACCTGGGATCAACTACAAGCAACTATATGGTGGCCCATCTCCAGTTCCAGGGGATCAGACAGAGAGACAGACAGACAGACATAGATAAGGATGGCAGGCCTGCCTGGTCTTTCTTTCTTTCTTATCCTTTTTAAAAATGTTTATTTATTTATTTATTTATGTATTTATTAGATATAAGTATAATGTAGCTGTCTTCAGACACTTCAGAAGAGGGTGTCAGATTCTGGAGAATCTAAATCCCTCTTATGGTCTGCATATGATGTACATAAACACAGCCTCACATATACTTCTAAAGATTTAAAGATGGCTGTGGCCACTGAAAGGGCTCAACAATTAACAGCATTGTCTCCTCTTCCAGAGAACCTGGGATCAACTACCAGCAACTATATGGTGGCCCATCTCCAGTTCCAGGAAATCAGACAAACAGAAAGACAGACAGACAGAGATAAGGATGGCAGGCCTGCCTGGTCTTCTTTTTTTCTTATCCTTTACAAAAAATATTTTATTAATTAATTAATTAATTAATTAATTAATTTATTTATTTATTTATTTATTAGATATAAGTACACCGTAGCTATCTTCAGACACTCCAGAAGAGGGTGTAATATTCTGGAGAATCTAAATCCCTCTTATGGTCTGCATATGATGTACATAAACACAGCCTCACATATACTTCTAAAAATTTAAAGATGGCTGAGGCCACTGAAAGGGCTCTACAATTAACAGCATTGTCTCCTCTTCCAGGGAAACTGAGATCAACTATCAGCAACTATATGGTGGCCCATCTCCAGTTCCCGGGGATCAGACCGACAGACAGACAGACAGAGATAAGGATGGCAGGCCTGCCAGGTCTTTCTTTCTTTCTTATCCTTTTTAAAAAATGTTTATTTATTTATTTATGTATTTATTAGATATAAGTACACTGTAGCTATCTTCAGACACTCCAGAAGAGGGTGTCATATTCTGGAGAATCTAAATCCATCTTAGGGTGTGCATATGAAGTACATAAACACAGCCTCACATACACCTCTAAAAATTTAAAGATGAGTGGGGCCACTGAAAGGGCTCAACAATTAAGAGCATTGTCTCCTCTTCCAGAGAACCTGGGATCAACTACCAGCAACTATATGGTGGCCCAACTCCAGTTCCAGGAGATCAGACAGACAGAAAGACAGACAGACAGAGATAAGGATGGCAGGCCTGCCTGGTCTTTCTTTTTTTCTTATCCTTTACAAAAAATATTTTATTTATTTATTTATTTATTTATTTATGTATTTATGTATTTATTAGATATAAGTACACCGTAGCTGTCTTCAGACACACCAGAAGAGGGTGTCAGATAATGGAGAATCTAAATCCCTCTTATGGTCCGCATATGATGTACATAAACACAGCCTCACATATACTTCTAAAAATTTAAAAATGTGTGGCGCCACTGAAAGGGCTCAACAATTAACAGCATTGTCTCCTCTTCCAGAGAACCTGGGATCAACTACCAGCAACTATATGGTGGCCCATCTCCAGTTCCAGGGGTTCCGAAAGACAGACAGACAAACAGTCAAGGATGGCAGGCCTGCCTGGTTTTTTTCTTTCTTATCCTTTTTAAAAAATGTTTATTTATTTATTCATGTATTTATAGATATAAGTACACTGTAGCTGTCTTCGGACACTCCAGAAGAGGGTGTAATATTCTGGAGAATCTAAATCCCTCTTATGGTCTGCATATGATGTACATAAACACAGACTCACATATACTTCTAAAAATTTAAAGATGGCTGAGGCCACAGAAAGGGCTCAAAAATTAACAGCATTGTCTCCTCTTCCAGAGAACCTGGGATCAACTACCAGCAACTATATGGTGGCCCATCTCCAGTTCCAGGAGATCAGAAAGACAGACAGACAGACAGACATAAGGATGGCAGGCCTGCCTGGTCTTTCTTTATTTCTTATCCTTTTAAAAAATATTTTATTTATTTATTTATTTATTTATTTATTTATGTATTTTTTAGATATAAGTACACTGTAGCTGTCTTCAGACACTCCAGAATAGGGTGTCAGATTCTGGAGAATCTAAATCCCTCTTATGGTCTGCATATGATGTACATAAACACAGCCTCACATATACTTCTAAAAATTTAAAGATGGGTGGGGCCACTGAAAGGGCTCAACAATTAACAGCATTGTCTCCTCTTCCAGAGAACCTGGGATCAACTACAAGCAACTATATGGTGGCCCATCTCCAGTTCCAGGGGATCAGACAGAGAGACAGACAGACAGACATAGATAAGGATGGCAGGCCTGCCTGGTCTTTCTTTCTTTCTTATCCTTTTTAAAAATGTTTATTTATTTATTTATTTATGTATTTATTAGATATAAGTATAATGTAGCTGTCTTCAGACACTTCAGAAGAGGGTGTCAGATTCTGGAGAATCTAAATCCCTCTTATGGTCTGCATATGATGTACATAAACACAGCCTCACATATACTTCTAAAGATTTAAAGATGGCTGAGGCCACTGAAAGGGCTCAACAATTAACAGCATTGTCTCCTCTTCCAGAGAACCTGGGATCAACTACCAGCAACTATATGGTGGCCCATCTCCAGTTCCAGGAGATCAGACAAACAGAAAGACAGACAGACAGAGATAAGGATGGCAGGCCTGCCTGGTCTTTCTTTTTTTCTTATCCTTTACAAAAAATATTTTATTAATTAATTAATTAATTAATTAATTAATTAATTAATTAATTAATTTATTCATTTATTAGATATAAGTACACCGTAGCTATCTTCAGACACTCCAGAAGAGGGTGTAATATTCTGGAGAATCTAAATCCCTCTTATGGTCTGCATATGATGTACATAAACACAGCCTCACATATACTTCTAAAAATTTAAAGATGGCTGAGGCCACTGAAAGGGCTCTACAATTAACAGCATTGTCTCCTCTTCCAGGGAAACTGAGATCAACTATCAGCAACTATATGGTGGCCCATCTCCAGTTCCCGGGGATCAGACCGACAGACAGACAGACAGAGATAAGGATGGCAGGCCTGCCAGGTCTTTCTTTCTTTCTTATCCTTTTTAAAAAATGTTTATTTATTTATTTATGTATTTATTAGATATAAGTACACTGTAGCTATCTTCAGACACTCCAGAAGAGGGTGTCATATTCTGGAGAATCTAAATCCATCTTAGGGTGTGCATATGAAGTACATAAACACAGCCTCACATACACCTCTAAAAATTTAAAGATGAGTGGGGCCACTGAAAGGGCTCAACAATTAAGAGCATTGTCTCCTCTTCCAGAGAACCTGGGATCAACTACCAGCAACTATATGGTGGCCCAACTCCAGTTCCAGGAGATCAGACAGACAGAAAGACAGACAGACAGAGATAAGGATGGCAGGCCTGCCTGGTCTTTCTTTTTTTCTTATCCTTTACAAAAAATATTTTTTTTATTTATTTATTTATTTATTTATTTATTTATTTATTTATTTATGTATTTATGTATTTATTAGATATAAGTACACCGTAGCTGTCTTCAGACACACCAGAAGAGGGTGTCAGATAATGGAGAATCTAAATCCCTCTTATGGTCCGCATATGATGTACATAAACACAGCCTCACATATACTTCTAAAAATTTAAAAATGTGTGGCGCCACTGAAAGGGCTCAACAATTAACAGCATTGTCTCCTCTTCCAGAGAACCTGGGATCAACTACCAGCAACTATATGGTGGCCCATCTCCAGTTCCAGGGGTTCCGACAGACAGACAGACAAACAGTCAAGGATGGCAGGCCTGCCTGGTTTTTTTCTTTCTTATCCTTTTTAAAAAATGTTTATTTATTTATTCATGTATTTATAGATATAAGTACACTGTAGCTGTCTTCGGACACTCCAGAAGAGGGTGTAATATTCTGGAGAATCTAAATCCCTCTTATGGTCTGCATATGATGTACATAAACACAGACTCACATATACTTCTAAAAATTTAAAGATGGCTGAGGCCACAGAAAGGGCTCAAAAATTAACAGCATTGTCTCCTCTTCCAGAGAAACTAGGATCAACTATCAGCAACTATATGGTGGCCCATCTCCAGTTCCCGGGGATATGACAGACAGACATACAGACAGAGATAAGGATGGCAGGCCTGCCAGTTCTTTCTTTCTTTCTTATCCTTTTTAAAAAATGTTTATTTATTTATTTATGTATTTATTAGATATAAGTACACTGTAGCTGTCTTCAGACACTCCAGAAAAGGGTGTAAGATTCTGCAGAATCTAAATCCCTCTTATGGGCTGCATATGATGTACATAAACACAGCCTCACATATACTTCTAAAAATTTATAGATGGGTGGGGCAACTGAAAGGGCTCAACAATTAACAGAATTGTCTCCTCTTCAAGAAAACCTGGGATCAACTAACAGCAACTATATGGTGGCCCATCTCCAGTTCCAGGGGATCAGAAGGACAGACAGACAGACAGACATAAGGATGGCAGGCCTGCCTGGTCTTTCTTTATTTCTTATCCTTTTAAAAAATATTTTATTTATTTATTTATTTATTTATTTATTCATTTATTTATTAGATATAAGTACCCTGTAGCTGCCTTCAGACACTCCAGAAGAGAATGTCAGATTCTGGAAAATCTAAATCCCTCTTATGGTCTGCATATGATGTACATAAAAACAGCCTCACATATACTTCTAAACATTTAAAGATGGGTGGGGCCACTAAAAGGGATCAACAATTAACAGCATTGTCTCCTCTTCCAGAGAACCTGGGATCAACTAACAGCAACTATATGGTGGCCCATCTCCAGTTCCAGGAGATCAGACAGATAGACAGACAGACAGATATAAGGATGGCAGGCCTGCCTGGTCTTTCTTTCTTATCATTTTAAAAAAAATGATTATTTATTTATTTATTTATTTATTTATTTATTTATTTATTTATTAGATATAAGTACACTGTAGCTGTCTTCAGACACACCAGAAGAGGGTGTCAGATTCTGGAGAATATAAATCCCTCTTATGGTCTGCATATGATGTACATAAACACAGACTCACATTTACTTCCAAAAATTTAAAAATGTGTGGGGACACTGAAAGGGCTCAACAATTAACAGCATTGTCCCTTTTCCAGAAAACCTGGGATCAACTACCAGCAACTATATGGTGGCCCATCTCCAGTTCCAGGGGATCAGACAGACAGACAGACAGTCAGAAATAAGGATGGCAGACCTGCCTGGTCTTTCTTTCTTTCTTATCCTTTTGAAAAAATGTTTACTTATTTATTTATTTATTTATTTATTTATTTATTTATTTATTCATTTATTTATTAGATATAAGTACACTGTAGCTGTCTTCAGACACTACAGAAGAGGGTGTAATATTCTGGAGAATCTAAATCCCTCTTATGGTCTTCATATGATGTACATAAACACAGCCTCACATATACTTCTAAAAATTTAAAGATGGCTGAGGCAACTGAAAGGGCTCAACAATTAACAGCATTGTCTCCTCTTCCAGAGAACCTGGGATCAACTACCAGCAACTATATGGTGGCCCAACTCCAGTTCCAGGAGATCAGACAAACAGAAAGACAGACAGAGAGAGATAAGGATGGCAGGCCTGCCTGGTCTTTCTTTTTTTCTTATCCTTTTCAAAAATGGTATTTATTTATTTATTTATTTATTTATTTATTTATTTATTTATTTATTTATTAGATATAAGTACACCGTAGCTATCTTCAGACACTCCAGAAGAAGGTGTAATATTCTGGAGAATCTAAATCCCTCTTATGGTCTGCATATGATGTACATAAACACAGCCTCACATATACTTCTAAAAATTTAAAGATGGCTGAGGCCACTGAAAGGGCTCAACAATTAACAGCATTGTCTCCTCTTCCAGGGAAACTGAGATCAACTATCAGCAACTATATGGTGGCCCATCTCCAGTTCCCGGGGATCAGACCGACAGACAGACAGACAGAGATAAGGATGGCAGGCCTGCCAGGTCTTTCTTTCTTTCCTATCCTTTTTAAAAAATGTTTATTTATTTATTTATGTATTTATTAGATATAAGTACACTGTAGCTATCTTCAGACACTCCAGAAGAGGGTATCATATTCTGGAGAATCTAAATCCATCTTAGGGTGTGCATATGAAGTACATAAACACAGCCTCACATACACCTCTAAAAATTTAAAGATGAGTGGGGCCACTGAAAGGGCTCAACAATTAAGAGCATTGTCTCCTCTTCCAGAGATCCTGGGATCAACTACCAGCAACTATATGGTGGCCCATATCCAGTTCCAGGAGATCAGAAAGACAGACAAACAGACAGAGAAAAGGATGGAAGGCCCTGCCTGGTCTTTCTTTTTTTCTTATCATTTTTTTTAAAAAATTATTTATTTATTTATTTATTTATTTATTTATTTATTTATTTATTTATTTATTTATTTATTTATTAGATATAAGTACCCTGTAGCTGCCTTTAGACACTCCAGAAGAGAATGTCAGATTCTGGAGAATCTAAATCCCTCTTATGGTCTGCATATGATGTACATAAACACAGCCTCACATATACTTCTAAAAATTTAAAGATGGGTGGGGCCACTGAAAGGGCTCAACAATTAACAGCATTGTCTCCTCTTCCAGAGAACCTGGGATCAACTACCAGCAACTATATGGTGGCCCATCTCCAGTTCCAGGAGATTAGACAGACAGACAGACAGACAGATATTAGGATGGCAGGCCTACCTGGTCTTTCTTTTTTTCTTATCATTTTTGAAAAATGATTATCTATTTATTTATTTATTTATTTATTTATGTATTTATTTATTTATTTATTTATTTATTTATTTATTTATTTATGTATTTATTAGATATAAGTACACTGTAGCTGTCTTCAGACACACCAGAAGAGGGTGTCAGATAATGGAGAATCTAAATCCCTCTTATGGTCCGCATATGATGTACATAAACACAGCCTCACATATACTTCTAAAAATTTAAAAATGTGTGGCGCCACTGAAAGGGCTCAACAATTAACAGCATTGTCTCCTCTTCCAGAGAACCTGGGATCAACTACCAGCAACTATATGGTGGCCCATCTCCACTTCCAGGGGTTCCGACAGACAGACAGACAAACAGTCAAGGATGGCAGGCCTGCCTGGTTTTTTTCTTTCTTATCCTTTTTAAAAAATGTTTATTTATTTATTCATGTATTTATAGATATAAGTACACTGTAGCTGTCTTCGGACACTCCAGAAGAGGGTGTAATATTCTGGAGAATCTAAATCCCTCTTATGGTCTGCATATGATGTACATAAACACAGACTCACATATACTTCTAAAAATTTAAAGATGGCTGAGGCCACAGAAAGGGCTCAAAAATTAACAGCATTGTCTCCTCTTCCAGAGAAACTAGGATCAACTATCTGCAACTATATGGTGGCCCATCTCCAGTTCCCGGGGATATGACAGACAGACATACAGACAGAGATAAGGATGGCAGGCCTGCCAGTTCTTTCTTTCTTTCTTATCCTTTTTAAAAAATGTTTATTTATTTATTTATGTATTTATTAGATATAAGTACACTGTAGCTGTCTTCAGACACTCCAGAAAAGGGTGTAAGATTCTGCAGAATCTAAATCCCTCTTATGGGCTGCATATGATGTACATAAACACAGCCTCACATATACTTCTAAAAATTTATAGATGGGTGGGGCAACTGAAAGGGCTCAACAATTAACAGAATTGTCTCCTCTTCCAGAAAACCTGGGATCAACTAACAGCAACTATATGGTGGCCCATCTCCAGTTCCAGGGGATCAGAAGGACAGACAGACAGACAGACATAAGGATGGCAGGCCTGCCTGGTCTTTCTTTATTTCTTATCCTTTTAAAAAATATTTTATTTATTTATTTATTTATTTATTTATTTATTCATTTATTTATTAGATATAAGTACCCTGTAGCTGCCTTCAGACACTCCAGAAGAGAATGTCAGATTCTGGAAAATCTAAATCCCTCTTATGGTCTGCATATGATGTACATAAAAACAGCCTCACATATACTTCTAAACATTTAAAGATGGGTGGGGCCACTAAAAGGGATCAACAATTAACAGCATTGTCTCCTCTTCCAGAGAACCTGGGATCAACTAACAGCAACTATATGGTGGCCCATCTCCAGTTCCAGGAGATCAGACAGATAGACAAACAGACAGATATAAGGATGGCAGGCCTGCCTGGTCTTTCTTTCTTATCATTTTAAAAAAATGATTATTTATTTATTTATTTATTTATTAGATATAAGTACACTGTAGCTGTCTTCAGACACACCAGAAGAGGGTGTCAGATTCTGGAGAATATAAATCCCTCTTATGGTCTGCATATGATGTACATAAACACAGACTCACATTTACTTCCAAAAATTTAAAAATGTGTGGGGACACTGAAAGGGCTCAACAATTAACAGCATTGTCCCTTTTCCAGAAAACCTGGGATCAACTACCAGCAACTATATGGTGGCCCATCTCCAGTTCCAGGGGATCAGACAGACAGACAGACAGTCAGAAATAAGGATGGCAGACCTGCCTGGTCTTTCTTTCTTTCTTATCCTTTTGAAAAAATGTTTACTTATTTATTTATTTATTTATTTATTTATTTATTCATTTATTTATTAGATATAAGTACACTGTAGCTGTCTTCAGACACTACAGAAGAGGGTGTAATATTCTGGAGAATCTAAATCCCTCTTATGGTCTTCATATGATGTACATAAACACAGCCTCACATATACTTCTAAAAATTTAAAGATGGCTGAGGCAACTGAAAGGGCTCAACAATTAACAGCATTGTCTCCTCTTCCAGAGAACCTGGGATCAACTACCAGCAACTATATGGTGGCCCAACTCCAGTTCCAGGAGATCAGACAAACAGAAAGACAGACAGAGAGAGATAAGGATGGCAGGCCTGCCTGGTCTTTCTTTTTTTCTTATCCTTTTCAAAAATGGTATTTATTTATTTATTTATTTATTTATTTATTTATTTATTTATTTATTTATTTATTAGATATAAGTACACCGTAGCTATCTTCAGACACTCCAGAAGAAGGTGTAATATTCTGGAGAATCTAAATCCCTCTTATGGTCTGCATATGATGTACATAAACACAGCCTCACATATACTTCTAAAAATTTAAAGATGGCTGAGGCCACTGAAAGGGCTCAACAATTAACAGCATTGTCTCCTCTTCCAGGGAAACTGAGATCAACTATCAGCAACTATATGGTGGCCCATCTCCAGTTCCCGGGGATCAGACCGACAGACAGACAGACAGAGATAAGGATGGCAGGCCTGCCAGGTCTTTCTTTCTTTCCTATCCTTTTTAAAAAATGTTTATTTATTTATTTATGTATTTATTAGATATAAGTACACTGTAGCTATCTTCAGACACTCCAGAAGAGGGTGTCATATTCTGGAGAATCTAAATCCATCTTAGGGTGTGCATATGAAGTACATAAACACAGCCTCACATACACCTCTAAAAATTTAAAGATGAGTGGGGCCACTGAAAGGGCTCAACAATTAAGAGCATTGTCTCCTCTTCCAGAGATCCTGGGATCAACTACCAGCAACTATATGGTGGCCCATATCCAGTTCCAGGAGATCAGAAAGACAGACAAACAGACAGAGAAAAGGATGGAAGGCCCTGCCTGGTCTTTCTTTTTTTCTTATCATTTTTTTTTTAAAATTATTTATTTATTTATTTATTTATTTATTTATTTATTTATTTATTTATTTATTAGATATAAGTACCCTGTAGCTGCCTTTAGACACTCCAGAAGAGAATGTCAGATTCTGGAGAATCTAAATCCCTCTTATGGTCTGCATATGATGTACATAAACACAGCCTCACATATACTTCTAAAAATTTAAAGATGGGTGGGGCCACTGAAAGGGCTCAACAATTAACAGCATTGTCTCCTCTTCCAGAGAACCTGGGATCAACTACAAGCAACTATATGGTGGCCCATCTCCAGTTCCAGGAGATTAGACAGACAGACAGACAGACAGATATTAGGATGGCAGGCCTACCTGGTCTTTCATTTTTTCTTATCATTTTTAAAAAATGATTATCTATTTATTTATTTATTTATTTATTTATGTATTTATTTATTTATTTATTTATTTATGTATTTATTAGATATAAGTACACTGTAGCTGTCTTCAGACACTCCAGAAGAGGGTGTCAGATTCTGGTTAATATAAATCCCTCTTATGGTCTGCATATGATGTACATAAACACAGACTCACATTTACTTCCAAAAATTTAAAAATGTGTGGGGCCACTGAAAGGGCTCAACAATTAACAGCATTGTCCCTTTTCCAGAGAACCTGGGATCAACTACCAGCAACTATATGGTGGCCCATCTCCAGTTCCAGGGGATCAGACAGACAGACAGATAGTCAGAGATAAGGATGGCTGGCCTGCCTGGTCTTTCTTTCTTTCTTAACTTTTGGAAAAAAATGTTTATTTATTTATTTATTTATTTATTTATTTATTTATTTATTATATATAAGTACACTGTAGCTGTCTTCAGACACTCCAGAATAGGGTGTCAGATTCTGGAGAATATAAATCCCTCTTATGGTGTGCATATGATGTACATAAACACAGACTCACATTTACTTCCAAAAATTTAAAAATGTGTGGGGCCACTGAAAGAGCTCAACAATTAACAGCATTGTCCCTTTTCCAGAGAACCTGGTATCAACTACCAGCAACTATATGGTAGCCCATCTCCAGGTCCAGGGGATCAGACAGACAGACAGACAGTCAGAGATAAGGATGGCTGGCCTGCCTGGTCTTTCTTTCTTTCTTTACTTTTTGAAAAAAATGTTTGTTTATTTATTTATTTATTTATTTATTTATTTATTTATTTATTTATTTATTTATTTATTAGATATAAGTACACTGTAGCTGTCTTCAGACACTCCAGAAGAGGGTGTAAGATTCTGGAGAATCTAAATCCGTCTTATGGTCTGCATATGATGTACATAAACACAGACTCACATATACTTCTAAAAATTTAAAGATTGGAGGGGCCACAAAAATCGCTCAACAATTAACAGCATTGTCTCCTCTTCTAGAGAACCTGGGATCAACTACCAGCAACTATATGGTGGCCCATCTCCAGTTCCAGGGGTTCAGACAGACAGACATACAGACAGACAGAGATAAGGTTGGCAGGCCTGCCTGTTATTTCTTTCTTTCTTATCCTTTTAAAAAATGTTTATTTATTTATTTATTTATTTATTTATTTATTTATTAGATATAAGTACACTGTAGCTGTCTTCATACACTCCAGAAAAGGGGGTCAGATTCTGGAGAATCTAAATCCCTCTTATGGTATGCATATGATGTACATAAACACAGCCTCACATATACTTCTAAAAATTTAATGATGTTTGGGGCCACTGAAAGGGCTCAACAATTAACAGCATTGTCTCCTCTTCAGGAGAACCTGGGATCAACTACCAGCAACTATATTGTGGCCCATCTTCAGTTCCAGGGTTTCAGACAGACAGACAAACAGTCAAGGATGGCAGGCCTGCCTGGTTGTTCTTTCTTTCTTATCATTTTTGAAAAAATGTTTATTTATTTATTTATGTATTTATTAGATATAAGTACACTTTAGAGGTCTTCAGACACTCCAGAAGAGGTTGTCAGATTCTGGAGAATCTAAATCCTTCTTATGGTCTGCATATGATGTGCATAAACACAGACTCACATTTACTTCCAAAAATTTAAAGATGTGTGGGGACACTGAAAGGGCTCAACAATTAACAGCATTGTCTCCTCTTCCAGAGAACCTGGGATCAACTACCAGCAACTATATGGTGGCCCATCTCCAGGTCCAGGGGATCAGAAAGACAGACAGACAGACAGACAGAGATAAGGATGGCAGGCCTGCCTGGTATTTCTTTTTTTCTTATCATTTTTTTAAAAAAAGTTTATTTATTCATTTATTTATTTATTTATTTATTTATTTATTTATTTATTTATTTATGTATTCATTAGATATAAGTACACTGTAGCTGTCTTCAGACACGCCAGAAGAGGGTGTCAGATTCTGGAGAATCTAAATCCCTCTTATGGTCTGCATATGATGTACATAAACACAGCCTCACATATACTTCTAAAAATTTAAAGATGGCTGAGGCCACTGAAAGGGCTCAACAATTAACAGCATTGTCTCCTCTTCCAGAGAACCTGGGATCAACTATCAGCAACTATATGGTGGCCCATCTCCAGTTCCCGGGTATCAGACAGACAGACAGACAGACAGAGATAAGATAGGCAGGCCTGCCAGGTCTTTCTTTCATTCTTATCCTTTTAAAAAAATGTTTATTTATTTTATTTATTTATTTATTTATTTATTTATTTATTTATTTATTTATTTATTTATTTATTAGGTATAAGTACACTGTAGAGGTCTTCAGACACTCCAGAAGAAGTTGTCAGATTCTGGAGAATCTAAATCCCTCTTATGGTCTGCATATGATGTACATAAACACAGACTCACATTTACTTCCAACAATTTAAAGATTTGTGGGGCACTGAAAGGGCTCAACAATTAACAGCATTGTCTCCTCTTCCAGAGAACCTGGGATCAACTACCAGCAACTATATGGTGGCCCATCTCCAGTTCCACGGGATCAGACAGAGAGACAGACAGAGAGACAGAGATAAGGATGGCAGGCCTGCCTGGTCTTTCTTTTTTTCTTATCATTTTTAAAAAATGTTTATTTATTTATTTATTTACTTACTTATTTATTTATTTATGTATGTATTTATTATTTTTAAGTACACTGTACCTGTCTTCAGACACTCCAGGAGAGGGTGTCAGATTCTGGAGAATCTAAATCCCTCTTATGGTCTGAATATGATGTACATAAACACAGCCTCACATACACCTCTAAAAATTTAAAGATGAGTGGGGCCACTGAAAGGGCTCAACAATTAACAGCATTGTATCCTCTTACAGAGAACCTGGGATCAACTACCAGCAACAATATGGTGGCCCATCTCCAGTTCCAGGGGATCAGACAGACAGACAGACAGAGATAAGGATGGCAGGCCTGCCTGGTCTTTCTTTCTTTCTAATCGATTTTAAAAAATGTTTATTTATTTATTTATGTATTTATTAGATATAAGTACACTGTATCAGTCTTAGACACTCCAAAAGTCGGTGTCATATTCTGGAGAATCTAAATCCCTCTTAAGGACTGAATATGATGTACATAAACACAGCCTCACATTTACTTCTAAAAAATTAAAGATGGGTGGGGCCACTGAATGTGCTCAACAATTAACAGCATTGTCTCCTCTTCCAGAGGACCTGGGATCAACTACCAGCAACTATATGGTGGCCCATCTCCACTTCTAGGGGATCAGACAGAGAGACAGACAGAAAGAAAAAGATAAGGATGGCAGGCCTGCCTGGTCTTTCTTTCTTTCTTATCCTTTTTAAAAAATGTTTATTTATTTATGTATGTATGTATGTATGTATGTATTTATTTATTTATTTATTTATTTATTTATTTATATATTTAGTAGATATAAGTACACTGTAGCTGTCTTCAGACACTCCAGAAGAGGGTGTCAGATTCTGGAGAATCTAAATCCCTCTTATGGTCTGCATATGATGTACATAAACACAGACTCACAATTACTTCCAAAAATTTAAAGATGTGTGGGGCCACTGAATGGGCTCGACAATTAACTGCATTGTCTCCTCTTCCAGAGAACCTGGGATCAACTACGAGCAACTATATGGTGGCCCATCTTAAGTTCCAGGGTTTCAGACAGACAGACAGACAAACAGTCAAGGATGGCAGGCCTGCCTGGTTTTTCGTTCTTTCTTGTCCTTTTTAAAAAATGTTTATTTATTTATTTATTTATTTATTTATGTATTTATTTATTTATTTATTTATTTATTTATGTATTTATTAGCTATAAGTACACTGTAGCTGTCTTCAGACACTCCAGAAAAGGGTGTCAGATTCTGGAGAATCTAAATCACTCTTATGGTCTGCATATGATGTACATAAACACAGACTCACATTTACTTCCAACAATTTAAAGATTTGTGGGCACTGAAAGGGCTCAACAATTAACAGCATTGTCTCCTCTTCCAGAGAACCTGGGATCAACCACCATCAACTATATGGTGGCCCATCTCCAGTTCCAGGGGATCAGACAGAGAGACAGACAGAGAGACAGAGATAAGGATGGCAGGCCTGCCTGGTCTTTCTTTTTTTCTTATCATTTTTAAAAAATGTTTATTTATTTATTTATTTATTTATTTATTTATTTATTTATTATTTTTAAGTACACTGTACCTGTCTTCAGACACTCCAGAAGAGGGTGTCAGAAATTGGAGAATCTAAAACCCTCTTATGGTCTGCATATGATGTACATAAACACAGCCTCACATATACTTCTAAAAATTTAAAGATGGGTGGGGCCACTGATAGGGCTCAAATTAACAGCATTGTCTCCTCTTCCAGAGAACCTGAGATCAACTACAAGCAAGTATATAGTGGCTAATCTCCAGTGCCCAGGGATCAGACAGACAGACAAACTGACAGACAAGGATAAAGATGGCAGGCCTGCCTGGTCTTTCTTTCTTTCTTATCCTTTTTTAAAAAATGTTTATTTATTTATTTATGTATTTATTACATATAAGTACACTATAGCTGTCTTCAGACACTCCAGAAGAGGGTGTCAAATTCTGGAGAATCTAAATCCCCCTTATTGTCTGCATATGAGGTACATAAACATAGCCTCCCATATACTTCTAAAAATTTAAAGATGGGTGGGGGCACTGAAAGGGCTCAACAATTAACAGCATTGTCTCCACTTCCAGAGAACCTGGGATCAACTACCATCAACTATATGGTGGCCCATTTCCAGTTCCCGGGGATCAGAAAGACAGACAGAGAGAAGACAGACAAGGATAAAGGTGGCAGGCCTACCTGTTCTTTCTTTCTTTCTTATCCTTTTTACAAAATGTTTATGTATTTATTTATTTATTTATTTATTTATTAGATATAAGTATACTGTATCTGTCTTCACACACTCCAGAAGAATGTGTCAGATTCTGGTGAATCTAAATCCCTCTTATGGTCTGCATATGATGTACATAAACACAGCCTCACATATAATTCTAAAAATTTAAAGATTGGTGGGGCAACTGAAAGGGCTCAACAATTAACAGCATTGTCTCCTGTTCCAGAGAACCTGGGATCAAATACCAGCAACTATATGGTGGCCCACCTCCAGTTCCAGGGGATCAGAAAGACAGACAGACAGACAGACAGAGATAAGGATGGCAGGTCTGCCTGGTCTTTCTTTCTTTCTTTCTTTCTTTCTTTCTTTCTTTCTTTCTTTCTTTCTTTCTTTCTTTCTTATCCTTTTTTTAAAATGTTTATTTATTTATTTATTTATTTATTTATTTATTTATGTATTTATTAGATATAAGTACACTGTAGCTGTCTTCAGTCACTCCAGAAGAGGGTGTCAGATTCTGGAGAATATAAATCCCTCTTCTGGTCTGCATATGATGTACATAAACACAGCCTCACATATACTTCTAAAAATTTAAAGATGGGTGGGGTCCCTGAAAAGGCTCAATAATTAACAGCATTGACTCCTCTTCCAGAGAACCTGGGATCAACAACGAGCAACTATATGGTGGCCCGTCTTTAGTTCCAGGGGATCAGTCAGACAGACAGACAGACAGAGATAAGGATGGTAGGCCTGCCTGGTCTTTCTTTCTTTCTTATCCTTTTTAAAAAAATGTTTATTTATTTATGTATGTATGTATGTATGTATGTATGTATGTATGTATTTATTTATTTATTTATTTATTTATTTATTTATTTATTTATTTATTTATTTATTTATTAGATATAAGTACACTGTAGCTGTCTTCAGACACTCCAGAAGTGGGTGTCAGATCCTGGAGAATCTAAATCCCTCTTATGGTCTGCATATGATGTACATAAACACAGCCTCACATATACTTCTAAAAATTTAAAGATGGGTGGGGCTACTGAAAGGGCTCAACAACTAACAGCATTGTCTCCTCTTCCAGAGTACCTGGGATCAACTACCAGCAACTATATGGTGGCCCTTCTCCACTTCCAGGGGATCTGACAGATAGAGAGACAGACAGACAGACACACAAGGTGGCAGGCCTGCCTGGTCTTTCTTTCTTTCTTATCCTTTTTAAAAATGTTTATTAATTTATGTATGTATTTATTAGATATAAGTACACTGTAGCTGTCTTCAAACACTCCAGAAGAGGGTGTCAGATTTTGGAGAATCTATATCCCTCTTATGATCTGCATATGATGTACATAAACACAGCCTTACATATACTTCTAAAAACTTAAAGATGGGTGGGGCCACAAAGGGCTCAACAATTAACAGCATTGTCTCCTCTTGCAGAGAACCTGGGATCAACTACCAGCAATTATATGGTGGCCCATCTCCAGTTCCGGGGATCAGACAGACAGACAGACAGACAAGAATGACAGGCCTGCCTGTTCTCTCTTTCTTTATTTTCCTTTTTCAAAAATGTTTATTTGTTTATTTATGAATTTATTAGATATAAGTACACTGTAGCTGTCTTCAGACACTCCAGAAGAGGGTGTCAGATTCTGGAGAATCTAAATCCCTCTTATGATCTGCATATTCGGTACATAAACACAGCCTTACATATACTTCTAAAAATTTAAAGATGGGTGGGCAACGAAAGGGCTCAACAAATAACAGCATTGTCTTCTCTTCCAGAGAACCTGTGATCAACTATCAGCAACTCTATGGTGGCCCATCTCCAGTTCCAGGGGATCAGACAGACAGACAGACAGAGATAAGGATGGGAGGCCTGCCTGGTCTTTCTTTCTTTCTAATCGATTTTAAGAAATGTTTATTTATGTATTTATGTATTTATTAGATATAAGTACACTGTATCCGTCTTAGACACTCCAAAAGACTGTGTCAGATTCTGGAGAATTTAATCCCTCTTATGGTCTGAATATGATGTACATAAACACAGCGTCACATTTACTTCTAAAAATTCAAAGATGGGTGGGGCCACTGAAAGGGCTCAACAATTAACAGCATTGTCTCCTCTTACAGAGGACCTGGGATCAACTACCAGCAACTATATGGTGGCCCATCTCCATTTCTAGGGGATCAGACATACAGACAGACAGAGAGACAGACAGACAGACAAAGATAAGGATGGCAGGCCTGCCTGGTTTTTCTTTCTTTCTTATCCTTTTTAAAAAATGTTTATTTATTTATTTATTTATTTATTTATTTATTTATTTATTTATTTATTAGATATACGAACACTGTAGCTGTCTTCAGACACTCCAGAAGAGGGTGTGAGGTTCTGTATAATCTATATCCCTCTTATGGTCTGCATATGATGTACATAAACACAGCCTCACATATACTTCTAAAAATTTAAAGATGGTTGGGGCCACTGAAAGGGCTCAAAAATTAACAGCATTGTCTCCTCTTCCAGAGAACCTGGGATCAACTACCAGCAACTATATTGTGGCCCATCTCCAGTTCCAGTGGATGTGACAGATAGACAGACAGACAGACAGACACACAAGGTGGCAGGCCTACCTGGTCTTTCTTTCTTTCTTATCCTTTTTAAAAATGTTTATTTATTTATTTATGTATTTATTAGATATAAGTACACTGTAGCTGTCTTCAGACACTCCAGAAGAGGGTGTCAGATTCTGGAGAATCTAAATCCCTCTTATGGTCTGCATATGATGTACATAAACACAGCCTCACATTTACTTCTAAAAATTTAAAGATGAGTGGGGCCACTGAGAGGGCTCAACAATTAACAGCATTGTCTCCTCTTCCAGAGAATCTGGGATCAACTACCAGCAACTATATGGTGACCCATCTCCAGTTCCAGGGGATTAGATAGACAGGCAGACAGACATACAGACAGACAGAGATAAGGATGGCAGGCCTGCCTTGTCTTTATTTCTTTCTTATCCTTTTTAAAAAATGTTTGTTTGTTTATTTATTTATTTATTTATTTATTTATTAGATATAAGTACACTGTAGTTGTCTTCAGACACTCCAGAAGAGGGTGTCATATTCTGGAGAATCTAAATCCCTCTTATGGTCTGCATATGATGTACATAAACACAGCCTCAACTTTACTTCTAAAAATTTAAAGATGGGTGGGGCCACTGAAAATGCTCAACAATTAACAGCATTGTGTCCTCTTCCAGAGAGCCTGGGATCAACTACCAGCAACTATATGGAGGCCCATCTGCAGTTCAAGGGATTCAGACAGATAGACAGACAGACAGACAGAGATAAGGATTGCAGGCCTGCCAGGTCTTTCTTTATTTCTTATCCTTTTGAAAATGTTTATTTATTTATTTATTTATATAGGTATGTATGTATTTATTAGATATAAGTACACTGTAGCTGTCTTCAGACACTCCAGAAGAGGGTGTCAGAATCAGGAGAATATAAATCCCTTTTATTGTCTGCATATTCGGTACATAAACACAGCCTTACATATACTTCTATAAATTTAAAGATGGGTGGGGCCACTGAAAGTGCTCAACAATTAACAGCATTGTCTCCTCTTCCAGAGAAACTGGGATCAACTACCAGCAACTCTATGGAGACCCATCTACAGTTCCAGGGGATCAGACAGACAGACAGACAGATAGAGATAAGGATGGCAGGCCTGCCTGGTCTTTCTTTCTTTCTAATCGATTTTAAAAAATGTTTATTTATTTATTTATTTATTTATTTATGTATTTATTAGATATAAATACACTGTATCAGTCTTAGACACTCCAAAAGTCGGTGTCATATTCTGGAGAATCTAAATTCCTCTTAAGGTCTGAATATGATGTACATAAACACAGCCTCACATTTACTTCTAAAAATTAAAGATGGGTGGGGCCACTGAAAGGGCTCAACAATTAACAGCATTGTCTCCTCTTCCAGAGGACCTGGGATCAACTACTAGCAACTATATGGTGGCCCATCTCCACTTCCAGGGGATCAGACAGAGAGACAGACAGAAAGACAAAGATAAGGATGCTAGGCCTGCCTGGTTTTTCTTTCTTTCTTATCCTTTATAAAAAAATGTTTATTTATTTATTTATTTATTTATTTATTAGATATAAGTACACTGTAGCTGTCTTCAGACACTCCAGAAGAGGGTGTCAGATTCTGGAGAATCTATATCCCTCTTATGGTCTGCATATGATGTACATAAACACAGCCTAACATATACTTCTAAAAATTTAAAGTTGGGTGGGGCCACTGAAAGGGCTCAACAATTAACAGCATTGTCTCCTCTTCAGGAGAACCTGGTATCAACTACCAGCAACTATATGGTGGCCCATCTCCATTTCCAGGGGATCTGACAGATAGACAGACAGACAGAAGACAGACAAAGTGGGAGGCCTGCATGGTCTTTCTTTCTTTATTATCCTTTTTATAAAATGTTTATTTATTTATTTATTTATTTATTAGATACAAAAATACTGTATCTGTCTTGAGACACTCAAGAAGAGGGTGCCGGATTCTGGAGAGTCTAAATCCCTCTTATGGTCTGCATATGATGTACATAAACACAGCCTCACATATACTTCTAAAAATTTAAAGATGGGTCGGGCCACTGAAAGGGCTCAACAATTAACTGCATTGTCTCCTGTTCCAGAGAACCTGGGATCAACTACCAGCAACTATATGGTGGCCCATCTACAGTTCCAGGGGATCAGAAAAACAGACAGACAGACAGACATAGATAAGGATGGCAGGCCTGCCTGGTCTTTCTTTCTTTCTTATCCTTTTTAAAAAATGTTTATTTATTTATTTATTTATTTATTTATTTATTTATTTATTTATTTATTAGATATAAATACACCTTATCTGTCTTCAGACACTCCAGAATAGGGTGTCAGAATCTGGAGAATATAAATCCCTCTAATGGTCTGCATATGATGTTCATAAACACAGCCTCACATATACTTCTAAAAATTTAGAGATGGGTGGGGCCACTGAAAGGGCTCAAAAATTAACAGCATTGACTCCTCTTCCAGAGAACCTGGGATCAACTACCAGCAACTATATGGTGGCCCACCTTTAGTTCCCGGGGATCAGACAGCCAGACAGCCAGACAGAGATAAGGATGGCAGGCCTGCCTGTTCTTTCTTACTTTCTTATCCTTTTTAAAAATTGTTTATTGATTTATGTATTTATTTATTTATTTACTTACATATTTATTAGATATAAGTATACTGTAGCTGTCTTCAGACACTCCAGAAGAGGGTGTCAGATTCCTGAGAATCTAAATCCCTCTTATGGTCTACATATGATGTACATAAACACAGCCTCACATATACTTCTAAAAATTTAAAGATGGGTGGGGACACTGAATGGGCTCAACAATTACCAGCATTGTCTCCTCTTCCAGAGAACCTGGGATCAACTACCATCAACTATATGGTGGCCCATCTCCAGTTCCAGGGGATCTGACAGATAGACAGACAGACAGACAGACAGACAAGGTGGCAGGCCTGCCTGGTTTTTCTTTCTTTCTTATCCTTTTTAAAAAATGTTTATTAATTTATATATGTACTTATTAGATATAAGTACACTGTAGCTGACTTCAAACACTCACGAAGAGGGTGTCAGATTCTCGAGAATCTAAATCCCTTTTATGGTCTTCATATGATGTACATAAACACAGCCTCACATATACTTCTAAAAACTTAAAATGTGTGGGGCCACTGAAAGGGCTCAACAATTAACAGCATTGTCTCCTCTTTCAGAGAACCAGGCATCAACTACCAACAATTATATGGTGGCCCATCTCCAGTTCCGGGGATCAGACAGACAGACAGACAGACAAGGATGGCAGGCCTGCCTGGTCTCTCTTTCTTCATTATTATTTTTTAAAAATGTTTATTTGTTTATTTATGAATTTATTAGATATAAGTAAACTGTATCTGTCTTCAGACAATCCAGAAGAGGGTGTCAGATTCTGGAGAATCTAAATCCCTCCTATGGTCTTCATATTCGGTACATAAACACAGCCTTACATATACTTCTAAAAATTTAAGGACGGGTGGGGCCACTGAATGGGCTCAACAATTAACAGCATAGTCTCCTCTTCCAGAGAACCTGGGATCAACTACCAGCAACTATATGGTGGCCCATCTCCAGTTCCAGGGGATCAGACAGACAGACAGACAGAGATAAGGATGGGAGGCCTGCCTGGTCTTTCTTTCTTTCTAATCGATTTTAAAAAATGTTTATTTATGTATTTATGTATTTATTAGATATAAGTACACTGTATCCGTCTTAGACACTCCAAAAGACTGTGTCAAATTCTGGAAAATTTAATCCCTCTTATGGTCTGAATATGATGTACATAAACACAGCGTCACATTTACTTCTAAAAATTCAAAGATGGGTGGGGCCACTGAAAGGGCTCAACAATTAACAGCATTGTCTCCTCTTACAGAGGACCTGGGATCAACTACCAGCAACTATATGGTGGCCCATCTCCATTTCTAGGGGATCAGACATACAGACAGACAGAGAGACAGACAGACAGACAAAGATAAGGATGGCAGGCCTGCCTGGTTTTTCTTTCTTTCTTATCCTTTTTAAAAAATGTTTATTTATTTATTTATTTATTTATTTATTTATTTATTTATTTATTTATTTATTAGATATACGAACACTGTAGCTGTCTTCAGACACTCCAGAAGAGGGTGTGAGGTTCTGTATAATCTATATCCCTCTTATGGTCTGCATATGATGTACATAAACACAGCCTCACATATACTTCTAAAAATTTAAAGATGGTTGGGGCCACTGAAAGGGCTCAAAAATTAACAGCATTGTCTCCTCTTCCAGAGAACCTGGGATCAACTACCAGCAACTATATTGTGGCCCATCTCCAGTTCCAGTGGATGTGACAGATAGACAGACAGACAGACAGACACACAAGGTGGCAGGCCTACCTGGTCTTTCTTTCTTTCTTATACTTTTTAAAAATGTTTATTTATTTATTTATGTATTTATTAGATATAAGTACACTGTAGCTGTCTTCAGACACTCCAGAAGAGGGTGTCAGATTCTGGAGAATCTAAATCCCTCTTATGGACTGCATATGATGTACATAAACACAGCCTCACATTTACTTCTAAAAATTTAAAGATGAGTGGGGCCACTGAGAGGGCTCAACAATTAACAGCATTGTCTCCTCTTCCAGAGAATCTGGGATCAACTACCAGCAACTATATGGTGACCCATCTCCAGTTCCAGGGGATTAGATAGACAGGCAGACAGACATACAGACAGACAGAGATAAGGATGGCAGGCCTGCCTTGTCTTTATTTCTTTCTTATCCTTTTTAAAAAATGTTTGTTTGTTTATTTATTTATTTATTTATTTATTTATTTATTTATTTATTTATTAGATATAAGTACACTGTAGTTGTCTTCAGACACTCCAGAAGAGGGTGTCATATTCTGGAGAATCTAAATCCCTCTTATGGTCTGCATATGATGTACATAAACACAGCCTCAACTTTACTTCTAAAAATTTAAAGATGGGTGGGGCCACTTAAAATGCTCAACAATTAACAGCATTGTGTCCTCTTCCAGAGAGCCTGGGATCAACTACCAGCAACTATATGGAGGCCCATCTGCAGTTCAAGGGATTCAGACAGATAGACAGACAGACAGACAGAGATAAGGATTGCAGGCCTGCCAGGTCTTTCTTTATTTCTTATCCTTTTGAAAATGTTTATTTATTTATTTATTTATATAGGTATGTATGTATTTATTAGATATAAGTACACTGTAGCTGTCTTCAGACACTCCAGAAGAGGGTGTCAGAATCAGGAGAATATAAATCCCTTTTATTGTCTGCATATTCGGTACATAAACACAGCCTTACATATACTTCTATAAATTTAAAGATGGGTGGGGCCACTGAAAGTGCTCAACAATTAACAGCATTGTCTCCTCTTCCAGAGAAACTGGGATCAACTACCAGCAACTCTATGGAGACCCATCTACAGTTCCAGGGGATCAGACAGACAGACAGACAGATAGAGATAAGGATGGCAGGCCTGCCTGGTCTTTCTTTCTTTCTAATCGATTTTAAAAAATGTTTATTTATTTATTTATTTATTTATTTATGTATTTATTAGATATAAGTACACTGTATCAGTCTTAGACACTCCAAAAGTCGGTGTCATATTCTGGAGAATCTAAATTCCTCTTAAGATCTGAATATGATGTACATAAACACAGCCTCACATTTACTTCTAAAAATTAAAGATGGGTGGGGCCACTGAAAGGGCTCAACAATTAACAGCATTGTCTCCTCTTCCAGAGGACCTGGGATCAACTACCAGCAACTATATGGTGGCCCATCTCCACTTCCAGGGGATCAGACAGAGAGACAGACAGAAAGACAAAGATAAGGATGGCAGGCCTGCCTGGTTTTTCTTTCTTTCTTATCCTTTATAAAAAAATGTTTATTTATTTATTTATTTATTTATTAGATATAAGTACACTGTAGCTGTCTTCAGACACTCCAGAAGAGGGTGTCAGATTCTGGAGAATCTATATCCCTCTTATGGTCTGCATATGATGTACATAAACACAGCCTCACATATACTTCTAAAAATTTAAAGTTGGGTGGGGCCACTGAAAGGGCTCAACAATTAACAGCATTGTCTCCTCTTCAGGAGAACCTGGTATCAACTACCAGCAACTATATGGTGGCCCATCTCCATTTCCAGGGGATCTGACAGATAGACAGACAGACAGAAGACAGACAAAGTGGGAGGCCTGCATGGTCTTTCTTTCTTTATTATCCTTTTTATAAAATGTTTATTTATTTATTTATTTATTTATTAGATACAAAAATACTGTATCTGTCTTGAGACACTCAAGAAGAGGGTGCCGGATTCTGGAGAATCTAAATCCCTCTTATGGTCTGCATATGATGTACATAAACACAGCCTCACATTTACTTCTAAAAATTTAAAGATGGGTTGGTCCACTGAGATGGCTCAACAATTAAGTGCATTGTCTCCTCTTCCAGAGAATCTGGGATCAACCACCAGCAACTATATGATGACCCATCTCCAATTCCAGGGGATCAGATAGACAGACAGACAGACATACAGACAGACAGACATAAGGATGGCAGGCCTGCCTGGTCTTTCTTTCTTTCTTATCATTTTTAAAAAATGTTTATTTATTTATTTATGTATTTATTAAATATAAGTACACTGTAGCTGTCTTCAAACAATCCAGAGGAGGGTGTCAGATTCTGGAGAACCTAAATCCCTCTTATGGTCTGCATATGATGTACATAAACACAGCCTCAACTTTACTTCTAAAAATTTAAAGATGGGTGGGGCCACTGAAAATGCTCAACAATTAACAGCATTGTCTCCTCTTCCAGAGAGCCTGGGATCAACTACCAGCAACTATATGGTGGCCCATCTCCAGTTGCAGGGTATCAAAAAGACAGACAGACAGACAGAGATAAGGATGGAGGCCTGCCTTGGCTGTCCTTTCTTCCTTATTCTTTTTAAAAAATGTTTATTTATTTATTTATGTATTTATTAGATATAAGTACACTGTCGCTGTCTTCAGACACTGTAGAAGAGAGTGTCATATTCTGGAGAATCTAAATCCTGCTTATGGTCTGCATATGATGTACATAAACACAGCCTCATATTTACTTCTAAAAATTTAAAGATGGGTGGGAAACTGAAAGGGCACAACAATTAACAGCATTGTCTCCTCTTCCAGAGAACCTGGGATCAACTACCAGCAACTATATGGTGGCCCATCTCCAGTTCCCGGGGATCAGACAGACAGACAGAGAAACAGACAGACAAGGATAAGGATGGCATGCCTGCCTGGTCTTTCTTTTTTTTTTTATCCATTTTAAAAAATGTTTATTTATTTATTTATTTATTTATTTATTTATTTATTTATTAGATATAAGTACACTGTATCTGTCTTCACACACTCCAGAAGAAGGTGTCAGATTCTGGTGAATCTAAGTTCCTCTTATTGTCTGCATATGATGTACATAAAAACAGCCTCACATATACTTCTAAAAATTTAAAGATGGGTCGGGCCACTGAAAGGGCTCAACAATTAACTGCATTGTCTCCTGTTCCAGAGAACCTGGGATCAACTACCAGCAACTATATGGTGGCCCATCTACAGTTCCAGGGGATCAGAAAAACAGACAGACAGACAGACAGAGATAAGGATGGCAGGCCTGCCTGGTCTTTCTTTCTTTCTTATCCTTTTTAAAAAATGTTTATTTATTTATTTATTTATTTATTTATTTATTTATTTATTTATTTATTAGATATAAATACACCTTATCTGTCTTCAGACACTCCAGAATAGGGTGTCAGAATCTGGAGAATATAAATCCCTCTAATGGTCTGCATATGATGTTCATAAACACAGCCTCACATATACTTCTAAAAATTTAGAGATGGGTGGGGCCACTGAAAGGGCTCAAAAATTAACAGCATTGACTCCTCTTCCAGAGAACCTGGGATCAACTACCAGCAACTATATGGTGGCCCACCTTTAGTTCCCGGGGATCAGACAGCCAGACAGCCAGACAGAGATAAGGATGGCAGGCCTGCCTGTTCTTTCTTTCTTTCTTATCCTTTTTAAAAAATGTTTATTGATTTATGTATTTATTTATTTATTTACTTACATATTTATTAGATATAAGTATACTGTAGCTGTCTTCAGACACTCCAGAAGAGGGTGTCAGATTCCTGAGAATCTAAATCCCTCTTATGGTCTACATATGATGTACATAAACACAGCCTCACATATACTTCTAAAAATTTAAAGATGGGTGGGGCCACTGAATGGGCTCAACAATTACCAGCATTGTCTCCTCTTCCAGAGAACCTGGGATCAACTACCATCAACTATATGGTGGCCCATCTCCAGTTCCAGGGGATCTGACAGATAGACAGACAGACAGACAGACAGACAAAGTGGCAGGCCTGCCTGGTTTTTCTTTCTTTCTTATCCTTTTTAAAAAATGTTTATTAATTTATGTATGTACTTATTAGATATAAGTACACTGTAGCTGACTTCAAACACTCACGAAGAGGGTGTCAGATTCTCGAGAATCTAAATCCCTTTTATGGTCTGCATATTCGGTACATAAACACAGCCTTACATATACTTCTAAAAATTTAAGGATGGGTGGGGCCACTGAAAGGGCTCAACAATTAACAGCATAGTCTCCTCTTCCAGAGAACCTGGGATCAACTACCAGCAACTATATGGTGGCCCATCTCCAGTTCCAGGGGATCAGACAGACAGACAGACAGATAAAGATAAGGATGGCAGGCCTGCCTGGTCTTTCTTTCTTTCTAATCGATTTTAAAAAATGTTTATTTATTTATTTATTTATTTATTTATTTATTTATTAGATATAAGTACTCTGTATCCGTCTTAGACACTCCAAAAGTCGGTGTCATATTCTGGAGAATCTAAATACCTCTTATGTTCTGAATATGATGTACATAAACACAGCCTCACATTTACATCTAAAAATTTAAAGATGGGTGGGGCCAATGAAAGGGCTCAACAATTAACAGCATTGTCTCCTCTTCCAGAGGACTTGGGATCAACTACCAGCAACTATATGGTGGCCCATCTCCAGTTCCAGGGGATCAGACAGACAGACAGACAGACAGAGATAAGGATGGCAGGCCTGCCTGATTTTTCTTTCTTTCTTATCCTATTTAAAAAAATGTTTATTTATTTATTTATTTATTTATTTATTTATTTATTTATTTATTAGATATAAGTACACTGTAGCTGTCTTCAGACAATCCAGAAGAGGGTGACAGATTCTGGAGCATCTATATCCCTCTTATGGTCTGCATATGATGTACATAAACACAGCCTCACATATACTTCTAAAAATTTAAAGATGGGTTGGGCCACTGAAAGGGCTCAACAATTAACAGCATTGTCTCCTCTTCCAGAGAAACTGGGATCAACTACCAGCACCTATATGGTGGCCCATCTCCAGTTCCAGTGGATCAGACAGACAGACAGACAGACAGAGATAAGGATGGCAGGCCTGCCTGATTTTTCTTTCTTTCTTATCCTTTTTAAAAAATGTTTATTTATTTATTTATTTATTTATTTATTTATTAGATATAAATACACTGTAGCTGTCTTCAGACACTCCAGAAGAGGGTGTCAGATTCTGGACAATCTAAATCCCTCTTAAGGTCTGCATATGATGTACATAAAGACAGCCTCACATACACTTCTAAAAATTTAAGGATGGGTGGGGCCACTGAAAGGGCTCAACAATTAACATCATTGTCTCCTCTTCCAGAGAACCTGGGATCAACTACCAGCAACTATATGGTGGCCCATCTCCAGTTCCCGGGGATCAGATAGACAGACAGACAGACAGACAGAGATATGGAGAGAAGGCCTGCCTGGTCTTTCTTTCTTTCTTATCCTTTTTAAAAAATGTTTATTTATTTATTTATTTATTTATTTATCTATTTATTTATTAGATATAAGTACACTGTAGCTGTCTTCAGACACTCCAGAAGAGGGTGTAGGATTCTGGAGAATCTAAATCCCTCTTATGGTCTGTATATGATGTATGTAAACACAGCCTCACATATACTTCTAAAAAATTAAAGATGGGTGGGGTCACTGGAAGGGCTCAACAATTAACAGCATTGTCTCCTCTTCCAGAGAACCTGGGATGAACCACCAGCAACTATATGGTGGCCCATCTCGAGTTCCAGGGGATCAGACAGATGTCAGACAGAGAGAGATAAGAATGGCAGGCCTGCCTGGTTTTTCTTTCTTTCTTATCCTTTTAAAAAATGTTTAATTATTTATTTATTTATGTATTTATTTATTTATTTATTTTTATTTATTAGATATAAGTACACTGTAGCTGTCTTCAGACACTCCAGTAGAGGGTGTCAGATTCTTGAGAATCTAAATCCTCTTATAATCTGCATATGATGTACATAAACACAGCCTCACATATACTTCAAAAATTTAAAGAAGGGTGGGGCCACTGAAAAAGATCAACAATTAACAGCATTGTCTCCTCTTCCAGAGAACCTGGGATCAACTACCAGCAACTATATGGTGTCCCATCTCCAGTTCTCAGGGATCAGACAGACAGACAGACAGACAGAGCTAAGGATGGCAGGCCTGCCTTTTCTTTCTTTCTTTCTTATCCTTTTAAAAAATGTTTATTTAATTATTTATTTATGTATTTATTAGATATAAGTACACAGTAGCTGTCTTCAGACACTCCAGAAGAGGGTTTCAGATTCTGGAGAATCTAAATCCCTCTTATGGTCTGCACATGATGTACCTAAACACAGCCTCACATATACTTCTAAAAATTTAAAGATGGGTGGGACCACTGAAAGGGCTCAACAATTAACATCATTGTCTCCTCTTCCAGAGAACCTGGGATCAACTACCAGCAACTATATGGTGGCCCATCTGCAGTTCCAGGGGATCAGACAGACAGACAGACAGACAGAGATAAGGATGGCAGGCCTGCCTGGTCTTTCTTTCTTACTTATCCTGTTTAAAAAAATGTTTATTTATTTATTTATTTATTTATTTATATATTTATGTATTTATTATATATAAGTACACAGTAGCTGTCTTCAGACACTCCAGAAGAGGGTGTCAAATTCAGGAAAATCTAAATCCCTCTTATGGTCTGCATATGATGTGCATAAACACAGACTCACATATACTTCTAAAAATTTAAAGATGGGTGGGGCCACTGAAAGGACTCAACAATTAACAGCATTGTCTCCTCTACCAGAGAGCCTCGGATGATCTACCAGCAACTATATGGTGGCCAATCTCCAGTTCCAGGGTATCAAACAGACAGACAGACAGACAGAAATAAGGATGGCAGGTCTGCCTGGTCTTTCTTTCTTTCTTATCATTTTTAAAAAATGTTTATTTATTTATTTATGTATTTATTAAATATAAGTACACTGTAGCTGTCTTCAAACAATCCAGAAGAGGGTGTCAGATTCTGGAGAATCTAAATCCCTCTTATGGTCTGCATATGATGTACATAAACACAGCCTCAACTTTACTTCTAAAAATTTAAAGATGGGTGGGGCCACTGAAAATGCTCAACAATTAACAGCATTGTCTCCTTGTCTAGAGAGCCTGGGATGAACTACCAGCAACTATATGGTGGCCCATCTCCAGTTCCAGGGTATCAAACAGACAGACAGACAGACAGAGATAAGGATGGAGGCCTGACTGGTCTTTCTTTCTTTCTTATCCTTTTTAAAAAATGTTTATTTATTTATTTATGTATTAATTAGATATAAGTACACTGTAGCTGTCGTCAGACACTCCAGTAGAGGGTTTCAGATTCTGGTGAATCTAAATCCTCTTATAATCTGCATATGATGTACATAAACACAGCCTCAGGTATACTTCTAAAAATTTAAAGAAGTGTGGGGCCACTGAAAGGGCTCAACAATTACCAGCATTGTCTCCTCTTCCAGAGAACCTTGGATCAACTACCAGCAACTATATGGTGGGCCATCTTGAGTTCCCGGGGATCAGATAGATAGACAGACAGACAGACAGACAGAGATATGGATGGTAGGCCTGCCTGGTCTTTCGTTCTTTCTTATCCTTTTTAAAAAATGTTTATTTATTTATTTATTTATTTATCTATTTATTTATTAGATATCAGTACACTGTAGCTGTCTTCAGACACTCCAGAAGGGGGTGTCAGTTTCTGGAGAATCTAAATCCCTCTTATGGTTTGCATATGATGTACATAAACACAGCCTCACATACACTTCTAAATATTTAAAGATGGGTGGGACCACTGAAAGGTCTCAACAATTAACAGCATTGTCTCCTCTTCCAGAGAACCTGGGATCAACTACCAGCAACTATATGGTGGCCCATATCCAGTATCAGAGGATCAGACAGACAGACAGGCAGACAGACAGAGATAAGGATGGCAGGCCTGCCTGATTTTTCTTTCTTTCTTATCCTTTTTTAAAAATGTTTATTTATTTATTTATTTATTTATTTATTTATTTATTTATTTATATTTATTAGATATAAGTACACTGTAGCTGTCTTCAGACACTCCAGAAGAGGGTGTCAGATTCTGGAGAATCTAAATCCCTCTTATGGTCTGCATATGATGTACATAAACAGAGACTCACATACACCTCTAAAACTTTAAAGATGGGTGGGGCCACTTAATGGGCTCAACAAATAACAGCATTGTCTCCTCTTCCAGAGAACCTGGTATCAACTACCAGCAAGTATATGATGGACCATCTCCAGTTCCAGGGGATCAGACAGACAGAGATAAGGATGGCACTCCTGCCTTGTCTTTCTTTATTTCTTATCCATTTTAAAAAATGTTTATTTATTTATTTATTTATTTATTTATTTATTTATTTATTTATTTATTAGATATAAATACACTGTAGCTGTCTTCAGACACTTCAGAAGAGGGTGTCAGATTCTGGACAATCTAAATCCCTCTTATGGTCTGCATATGATGTACATAAACACAGCCTCACATACACTTCTAAAAATTTAAGGATGGGTGGGGCGACTGAAAGGGCTCAACAATTAACAGCATTGTCTCCTCTTCCAGAGAACCTGGGATCAACTACCAGCAACAATATGGTGGCCCATCTCCAGTTCCCGGGGATCAGATAGACAGACAGACAGACAGACAGACAGAGATATGGATGGAAGGCCTGCCTGGTCTTTCTTTCTTTCTTATCCTGTTTAAATAATGTTTATTTATTTATTTATTTATTTATTCATTTATTTATTTATTAGATATAAGTACACTGTAGCTGTCTTCAGACACTCCAGAAGAGGGTGTCAGATTCTTATGAATCTAAATCCCTCTTCTGGTCTGCATATGATGTACATAAACACGGCCTCATATACACTTCTAAAAATTTAAAGATGGGTAGGGCCACTGAAAGGGCTCAACAATTAACAGCATTGTCTCTTCTTCCAGAGAACCTGGGATCAACTACCAGCAACTATATGGTGGCCCATCTCCAGTTATGGGGATCAGATAGACAGACAGACAGACAGACAGAGATATGGAGGGCAGGCCTGCCTGGTCTTTCTTTCTATTCCTTTTTAAAAAATGTTTATTTATTTATTTATTTATTTATTTATTTATTTATTTATTTATTAGATATAAATACACTGTAGCTGTCTTCAGACACTCCAGAAGAGGGTGTCAGATATTCTGGAGAACCTAAATCCCTCTTATGGTATGCATATGATGTACATAAAGAGAGACTCACATACACTTCTAAAAATTTAAAGATGGGTGGGGCCACTTAAAGGGCTCAACAAATAACAGCATTGTCTCCTCTTCCAGAGAACCTGGTGTCAACTACCAGCAAGTATATGATGGACCATCTCCAGTTCCAGGGGATCAGACAGACAGATAGACAGACAGAGATAAAAATGGCTCTCCTGCCTGGTCTTTCTTTATTTCTTATCCATTTTAAAAAATGTTTATTTATATATTTATTTATTTATTTATTTATTTATTTATTTATTTATTTATTAGATATAAATACACTGTAGCTGTCTTCAGACACTCCAGAAGAGGGTGTCAGATTCTGGACAATCTAAATCCCTCTTAAGGTCTGCATATGATGTACATAAACACAGCCTCACATACACTTCTAAAAATTTAAGGATGGGTGGGGCGACTGAAAGGGCTCAACAATTAACAGCATTGTCTCCTCTTCCAGAGAACCTGGGATCAACTACCAGCAACTATATGGTGGCCCATCTCCAGTTCCCGGGGATCAGATAGACAGACAGACAGACAGACAGAGATATGGATGGAAGGCCTGCCTGGTCTTTCTTTCTTTCTTATCCTGTTTAAATAATGTTTATTTATTTATTTATTTATTTATTTATTTATTTATTTATTTATTTATTAGATATAAGTACACTGTAGCTGTCTTCAGACACTCCAGTAGAGGGTGTCAGATTCTGATGAATCTAAATCCCTCTTCTGGTCTGCATATGATGTACATAAACACAGCCTCACATATACTTCTAAAAATTTAAACATGGGTAGGGCCACTGATAGGGCTCAACAAGCTGGGCGTGTTGGCGCACGCCTTTAATCCCAGCACTCGGGAGGCAGAGGCAGGCAGATTTCTGAGTTCGAAGCCAGCCTGGTCTACAAAGTGAGTTCCAGGACAGCCAGTGCTACACAGAGAAACCCTGTCTCCAAAAACCAAAAAAAAAAAAAAAAAAAAGAAAGGGCTCAACATTAACAGCATTGTCTCCTCCTCCAGAGAACCTGGGATCAACTACCAGCAACTATATGGTGGCCCATCTACAGTTCCAGGGGATCAGATAGACAGACAGACAGAAAGACAGAGATATGGATGGAAGGCCTGCCTGGTATTTCTTTCGTTCTTATCCTTTTTAAAAAATGTTTATTTATTTATTTATTTATTTATTTATTTATTTATTTATGTATGTATGTATGTATGTATGTATTAGATATAAATACACTGTAGCTGTCTTCTGACACTCCAGTAGAGGGTGTCAGATTCTGGAGAATCTAAATCATCTTATAATGTGCATAAGATGTACATAAACACAGCCTAAAGTATACTTCTAAAAATTTAAAGAAGTGTGGGGCCACTGAAAGGGCTCAACAATTAACAGCATTGTCTCCTCTTCCAGAGAACCTTGGATCAACTACCAGCAACTATATGGTGGGCCATCTTGAGTTCCCGGGGATCAGATAGACAGACAGACAGACAGACAGAGATATGGATGGTAGGCCTGCCTGGTCTTTCTTTCTTTCTTATCCTTTTAAAAAATGTTTATTTATGTATTTATTTATTTATCTATTTATTTATTAGACATCAGTACACTGTAGCTGTCTTCAGACACTCCAGTATCAGAGGATCAGACAGACAGACAGACAGACAGACAGAGATAAGGATGGCAGGCCTGCCTAGTCTTTCTTTCTTTCTTATCCTTTTTAAAAAATGTTTATTTATTCATTCATTTATTTATTTATTTATTTATTTATTTATTTATTTATTTATGTATTTATTAGATATAAGTACACTGTAGCTGTCTGCAGACACTCCAGAACAGGGTGTCAGATTCTGGAGAATCTAAATCCCTTTTATGGTCTGCATATGATGTACATAAACACAGCCTCACATACACTTCTAAATATTTAATAATGGGTGGGACCACTGAAATGTCTCAACAATTAACAGCATTGTCTCCTCTTCCAGAGAACCTGGGATCAACTACCAGCACCTATATGGTGGCCCATCTCCAGTTCCAGGGGATCAGACAGACAGAGAGACAGACAGACAGAGATAAGGATGGTAGGCTTGCCTGATTTTTCTTTCTTTCTTATCCTTTTTAAAAAATGTTTATTTATTTATTTATTTATTTATTTATTTATTTATTTATTTATATTTATTTATTAGATATAAGTACACTGTAGCTGTCTTCAGACACTCCAGAAGAGGGTGTCAGATTCTGGAGAATCTAAATCCCTCTTATGGTCTGCATATGATGTACATAAACAGAGACTCACATACACCTCTAAAAAATTAAAGATGGGTGGGGCCACCTAATGGGCTCAACAAATAACAGCATTGTCTCCTCTTCCAGAGAACCTGGTATCAACTACCAGCAAGTATATGATGTACCATCTCCAGTTCCAGGTGATCAGATAGACAAAGATAAGGATGGCACTCCTGCCTTGTCTTTCTTTATTTCTTATTCATTTTAAAAAATGTTTATTTATTTATTTATTTATTTATTTATTTATTTATTTATTTATTTATTAGATATAAATACACTGTAGCTGTCTTCAGACACTCCAGAAGAGGGTGTCAGATTCTGGACAATCTAAATCCCTCTTATGGTCTGCATATGATGTACATAAACACAGCCTCACATACACTTCTAAAAATTTAAGGATGGGTGGGGCGACTGAAAGGGCTAAACAATTAACAGCATTGTCTCCTCTGCCAGAGAACCTGGGATCAACTACCAGCAACAATATGGTGGCCCATCTCCAGTTCCCGGGGATCAGATAGACAGACAGACAGACAGACAGAGATATGGATGGCAGGCCTGCCAGGTCTTTCTTTCTTTCTTGTCCTTTTTAAAAAATGTTTATTTATTTATGTATTTATTATATATAAGTACTCTGTAGCTATCTACAGACACTCCAGAAGAGGGTGTCAGATTCTGAAGAAGCTAAAACCATCTTATGGTCTGCATATGATGTACATAAACACAGCCTCAGATATACTTCTAAAAATTTAAAGATGGTTGGGGCCACTGAAAGGGCTCAACAATTAACAGCATTGTCTCCTCTTCCAGAGAACCTGGGATCAACTACCAGCAACTATATGGTGACCTATCTTCAGTTCCAAAGGATCATATAGAGAGACAGACAGACAGACAGAAATGAGGATGGCAGGCCTGCCTGGTCTTTCTTTCTTTCTTATCCATTTGAAAAAAATGTTTACTTATTAATTAATTAATTAATTAATTAATTAATTTATTAGATATAAGTACACTGTAGCTGTTCAGACACTCCAGTAGAGGGTGTCAGATTCTGGAGAATCTAAAACCCTCTTATGGTCTGCATATGATGTACATAAACACAGCCTCACATACACTTCTAAATATTTAAAGATGGGTGGGACCACTGAAAGGTCTCAACAATTAACAGCATTGTCTCCCCTTCCAGAGAACCTGGGATCAACTACCAGCAACTATATGGTGGCCCATATCCAGTATCAGAGGATCAGACAGACAGACAGACAGACAGACAGAGATAAGGATGGCAGGCCTGCCAGGTCTTTCTTTCGTTCTTATCCTTTTTTAAAAATGTTTATTTATTTATTTACTTATTTATTTATTTATTTATTCATTTATTTATTTTTTTATGTATTTATTAGATATAAGTACACTGTAGCTGTCTTCAGATACTCCAGTAGAGTGTGTCAGAATCTGGAGAATCTAAACCCCTCTAATGGTCTGCATATGATGTACATAAACAGAGACTCACATATACTTCTAAAAATATAAAGATTGGTGGGGCCACTGAAAGGGCTCAACAATTAACAGCATTGTCTCCTCTTCCAGAGAACCTGGGACCAACTACCAGCAACTATATGCTGGCCCATCTCCAGTTCCAGGGGATCAGACAGACAGAGAGACAGACAGACAGAGATAAGGATGGCAGGCCTGCCTGGTCTTTCTTTCTTTCTTATCCTTTTTAAAAAATGTTTATTTATTTATTTATTTATGTATATATTTATTAGATATAAGCACACTCTAGCTGTCTTCAGACACTCCAGAAGAGGGTGTCAGACTCTGGAGAATCTAAATCCCTCTTATGGTATGCATATGATGTACATAAACAGAGATTCACATACACTTCTAAAAATTTAAGGATGGGTGGGGCCACTTAAAGGGCTCAACAAATAACAGCATTGTCTCCTCTTCCAGAGAACCTGGGATCAACTACCAGCAAGTATATGATGGACCATCTCCAGTTCCAGGGGATCAGACAGACAGATAGAAGGACAAGATAAGGATGGCACTCCTGCCTGGTCTTTCTTTATTTCTTATCCATTTTAAAAAATGTTTATTTATTTATTTATTTATTTATTTATTTATTTATTTATTAGATATAAATACACTGTAGCTGTCTTCAGACACTCCAGAAGAGGGTGTCAGATTCTGGACAATCTAAATCCCACTTAAGGTCTGCATATGATGTACATAAACACAGCCTCACATACACTTCTAAAAATTTAAGGATGGGTGGGGCGACTGAAAGGGCTCAACAATTAACAGCATTGTCTCCTCTTCCAGAGAACCTGGGATCAACTACCAGCAACTATATGGTGGCCCATCTCCAGTTCCCGGGGATCAGATAGACAGACAGACAGACAGACAGACAGACAGACAGACAGAGATATGGATGGAAGGCCAGCCTGGTCTTTCTTTCTTTCTTATCCTGTTTAAATAATGTTTATTTATTTATTTATTTATTTATTTATTTATTTATTTATTTATTTATTTATTAGATATAAGTACACAGTAGCTGTCTTCAGACACTCCAGTAGAGGGTGTCAGATTCTGATGAATCTAAATCCCTCTTCTGGTCTGCATATGATGTACATAAACACAGCCTCACATACACTTCTAAAAATTTAAACATGGGTAGGGCCATTGAAAGGGCTCAACAAGCCGGGCGTGGTGGCGCACGCCTTTAATCCCAGCACTCGGGAGGCAGAGGCAGGCGGATTTCTGAGTTCCCGGCCAGCCTGGTCTACAAAGTGAGTTCCAGGACAGCCAGGGCTACACAGAGAAACCCTGTCTCAAAAAAACCAAAAAAAAAAAAAAAAGAAAGAAAGAAAGAAAGGGCTCAAAATTAACAGCATTGTCTCCTCTTCCAGAGAACCTGGGATCAACTACCAGCAACTATATGGTGGCCCATCTCCAGTTCCAGGGGATCAGATGGACAGACAGACAGACAGACAGACAGAGATATGCATGGCAGGCCTGCCTGGTCTTTCTTTATTTCTTATCCTGTTTAAATAATGTTTATTTATTTATTTATTTATATATTTATTTATTTATTTATTAGATA
This sequence comes from Mus caroli, assembly GCF_978045245.1. Lineage (NCBI taxonomy): Eukaryota > Metazoa > Chordata > Mammalia > Rodentia > Muridae > Mus > Mus caroli. Next base: position 65,352 of record NW_028227635.1, read on the forward strand.
TAAATACACTGTAGCTGTCTTCAGACACTCCAGTAGAGGGAGTCAGATTCTGGAGAATCTAAATCCTCTTATAATGTGCATATGATGTACATAAACACAGCCTCAAGTATACTTCTAAAAATTTAAAGAAGTGTGGGGCCACTGAAAGGGCTCAACAATTAACAGAATGGTCTCCTCTTCCAGAGAACCTTGGATCAACTACCAGCAACTATATGGTGGCCCATCTCCAGTTCCCGGAGATCAGATAGAAAGACAGACAGACAGAGATATGGATGGTAGGCCTGCCTGGTCTTTCTTTATTTCTTATCCTTTTAAAAAAATGTTTATTTATTTATTTATTTATTTATTTATTTATCTATTTATTTATTAGATATCAGTACACTGTAGCTGTCTTCAGATACTCCAGAAGAGGGTGTCAGATTCTGGAGAATCTAAATCCCTTTTATGGTCTGCATATGATGTACATAAACACAGCCTCACATACACTTCTAAATATTTAAAGATGGGTGAGACCACTGAAATGTCTCAACAATTAACAGCATTGTCTCCTCTTCCAGAGAACCTGGGATCAACTACCAGCAACTATATGGTGGCCCATATCCAGTATCAGAGGATCAGAAAGACAGACAGACAGACAGACAGAGATAAGGATGGCAGGCCTGCCTGGTCTTTCTTTCTTTCTTATCTTTTTAAAAAATGTTTATTTATTTATTTATTTATTTATTTATGTATTTATTCGATATAAGTACACATTAGCTGTCTTCAGTCACTTCAGAAGAGGGTGTCAGATTCTGGAGAATCTAAATCTCTCTTATGATCTGCATATCATGTACATAAACACAGCCTCACATACTCTTCTAAAAATTTAAAGATGAGTGGGGCCACTGAAGGGCTCAACAATTAACAGCATTGTCTCTTCTTCCAGAGAACCTGTGTTCAACTACCACCAACTATATGGTGGCCGATCTCCAGTTACAGGAGATCAGACAGACAGACAGACAGACAGACAGAGATAAGGATGGCAGGCCTGCCTGGTCTTTTTTTTTCTTATCCTTTAAAAAAAGGTTTATTTATTTAATTATTCAGGTATTTAATACATATAAGTATACTGTAGCTGTCTTCAGACACTCCAGAAGTGGGTGTAGGATTCTGGAGAATCTAAATCCCTCTTATGGTCTGCATATGATGTACATAAACACAGACTCATATATACTTCTAAAAATTTAAAGATGGGTGGGGCCACTGGAAAGGCTCAACAATTAACAGCATTGGGTCCTCTTCCAGAGAACTGGGATCAACTACCAGCACCTATATGGTGGCCCAAATCCAGTTCCAGGGGATCAGACAGACAGACAGACAGACAGAGATAAGGATGGCAGGCCTGCCTGGTCTTTTTTTTTCTTATCCTTTTAAAAAAATGTTTATTTATTTAATTATTCAGGTATTTAATACATATAAGTATACTGTAGCTGTCTTCAGACACTCCAGAAGTGGGTGTAGGATTCTGGAGAATCTAAATCCCTCTTATGGTCTGCATATGATGTACATAAACACAGACTCACATATACTTCTAAAAATTTAAAGATGGGTGGGGCCACTGAAAAGGCTCAACAATTAACAGCATTGGGTCCTCTTCCAGAGAACCTGGGATCAACTACCAGCACCTATATGGTGGCCCATCTCCAGTTCCAGGGGATCAGACAGACAGACAGACAGACAGAGATAAGGATGGCAGGCCTGCCTGGTCTTTCTTTCTTTTTTATCCTTTAAAAAAATGTTTATTTACTTATTTATTTATTTATTTATTTATTCATTTATGTATTTACTAGATATAAGTACACTGTAGCTGTCTTCTGACACTCCAGTAGAGGGTGTCACATTCTGCAGAATCTAAATCCCTCTTATGGTCTGCATATGATGTACATAAACACAGCCTCACATATACTTCAAAAATTTAAAGAAGGGTGGGGCCACTGAAAAAGCTCTACAAGTAACAGCATTGTCTCCTCTTCCAGAGTACCTGGGATCAACTACCATCAACTATATAGTGGCCCATCTCCAGTTCTCAGGGATCAGACAGACAGACAGACAGACAGACAGAGATAAGGATGGCAGGCCTGCCTGGTCTTTCTTTCTTTCTTATCCTTTGTAAAAAATGTTTATTTAATTATTTATTTATGTATTTATTAGATATAAGTACACAGTAGCTGTCTTCAGACACTCCAGAAGAGGGTGTCAGATTCTGGAGAATCTAAATCCCTCTTATGGTCTGCATATGATGTACATAAACACAGCCTCACATATACTTCTAAAAATTTAAAGATGGGTAGGACCACTGAAAGGGCTCAACAATTAACATCATTGTCTCCTCTTCCAGAGAACCTGGGATCAACTACCAGCAACTATATGGTGGCCCATCTGCAGTTCCAGGGGATCAGACAGACAGACAGACAGACAGAGATAAAGATGGCAGGCCTGCCTGGTCTTTCTTTCTTTTTTATCCTTTAAAAAAATGTTTATTTACTTATTTATTTATTTATTTATTTATTTATTTATTTATTTATTTATTCATTTATGTATTTACTAGATATAAGTACACTGTAGCTGTCTTCTGACACTCCAGTAGAGGGTGTCACATTCTGCAGAATCTAAATCCCTCTTATGGTCTGCATATGATGTACATAAACACAGCCTCACATATACTTCAAAAATTTAAAGAAGGGTGGGGCCACTGAAAAAGCTCTACAAGTAACAGCATTGTCTCCTCTTCCAGAGTACCTGGGATCAACTACCATCAACTATATAGTGGCCCATCTCCAGTTCTCAGGGATCAGACAGACAGACAGACAGACAGACAGAGATAAGGATGGCAGGCCTGCCTGGTCTTTCTTTCTTTCTTATCCTTTGTAAAAAATGTTTATTTATTTATTTATTTATGTATTTATTAGATATAAGTACACAGTAGCTGTCTTCAGACACTCCAGAAGAGGGTGTCAGATTCTGGAGAATCTAAATCCCTCTTATGGTCTGCATATGATGTACATAAACACAGCCTCACATATACTTCTAAAAATTTAAAGATGGGTAGGACCACTGAAAGGGCTCAACAATTAACATCATTGTCTCCTCTTCCAGAGAACCTGGGATCAACTACCAGCAACTATATGGTGGCCCATCTGCAGTTCCAGGGGATCAGACAGACAGACAGACAGACAGACAGAGATAAGGATGGCAGGCCTGCCTGGTCTTTCTTTCTTTCTTATCCTTTAAAAAATGTTTATTTATTTATGTATTTATTATATATAAGTACACTGTAGCTGTCTACAGACACTCCAGAAGAGTGTGTTAGATTCTAGAGAATCTAAATCCCTCTTATGGTCTGTGTATGATGTACATAAACACAGCCTCACATATACTGAGCTGAGGTGTCACAGGCCAACTGCTGGAATTTCTGAGTACCACCTACAGAGAGAAAAGCTATGCTGTGGTTGTTTAATTTATGTATTTTATTATTTCTATTTGTTGTTTTGTTTTGTTTTATTTGTTTTTAGAGAAGGCCTCAGTCTGTAGCTCTGGCTGACCCAGGACTGCCTACCTGTGTTAATTAGGGTTTCACAGCTGAGAACAGACACCAAGAGCAAGGTAAGGTTTAGAAAACCCGACCTTCAGTGGTGGCTCAAGCTCTTAATGAGAGCACTCTGTAGGCAGAGGCAGTAAGTTTCTGAGTTCGAGGCCACCCTGGTGAAAGACAGGGTTAGGCAGGGCTAGGGTAGGCTATAGGGTAGGCTATAGGGTAGGCTATAGGGTAGGCTATAGGGTAGGCTATGGGAAAGAGAAAGAAAGAAAGAAAGAAAGGAAGAAAGAAAGGAAGAAAGAAAGGAAGAAAGAAAGGAAGAAAGGAAGGAAGAAAGAAAGGAAGAAAGGAAGGAAGAAAGGAAGGAAGAAAGGAAGGAAGAAAGGAAGGAAGAAAGAAAGGAAGAAAGAAAGGAAGGAAGAAAGAAAGGAAGGAAGAAAGAAAGGAAGAAAGGAAGAAAGGAAGAAAGGAAGAAAAAGGTTTTATAAAAAGTGTTAAAGTTTTTAAAAATTAAAAAAAAAATACCAGATCACCATCACACAGCATTGGCTGTCTTCAGGTGTATCCTTTCAGCCTCCAAAACAAAAAGCAATGGCTGGCTGTCTTCAGGTGTATCCTATTCTCCAGTCTTATTTCCAACCTAAGAGCTGGGCTGAGCTGCCTCATTATGTAATTGCAAACCTTCCTTGGTTTGTCTTTTCCATTTCTAAGACTAACAGGCCTTTTTCTATTTAGAGAATATGCTCATGACTGTACTTTAGATATAGTAAATATAACTGTTGCGTATAAAACTTGTTTTCTAGGAATTTTTAAAGGGCAATGGCAGAGTTTATTTTTTAAAAATATTTTGCATTTATTTATTTGTGTGAGTGATGAAGCTCAGGTCTTCAAACTCGTCAGGAGGTATGATTACCTCCCCTCTCTCTCAACCCCTCTCTCTCCTCTCTCAGTGATTGTGTAAGAATGTTTTGCATGTGTATGCTGTGCCCACAGACTCCAGAACAGAGTATTAGATCCCCTGGAACTGGAGATGGGCCACCATATATAATACTGGTAATTGAGCCCAGGTTCTCTGGAAGAGGAGACAATGCTCTTAATTGTTGAGCCCTCTCTGTAGCCACATCTTTCTTTCTTTCTTTTTTTTTTTTGAGTATATGTGAGGCTGTGTTTATATACATCATATGCAGACAATAAGAATGATTTAGATTCTTCAGAATCTGACACCCTCTTCTGGACTGTCTGAAGATAGCTACAGCATACTTAAATATAATAAATAAATAAATCTTTAAAAAGAAAAGGAAAAGTAAAAAAGAAAGAACAGGCCTGCCATATGCATGTTCATAGAGGAAAATGGAAGAGACCCCAATCTAACCTCAGCAGGGTGCTTCCTTCTGGATGGTAGCTCACAGTTTCATCCCAGCAAGACAGGCAAATCACTGAGTTCAAGGACAGTAAGGTTCAGGACAGCCAAGGTTAGGAAGGAAAAGGGTCTATGTTGAGAATACAAACCTACAAAACAACAACTAGGAAAAAGAAGTGACAGTGTAACTTGGGGTAGGGTACCAACAAGAGAAAGCTTTCTGTTACCACTTACAAACACCAGTAGCCTTGTACCCTTCTGCCCAGGTCCCTGCCTTCCTTTCTAGGAATTCTAAGGATGCCAGGGTGTGGGGGAATCCAGATTAACTTTTTAATAACAATACTTGGTCTTTGATGTCTATAGGAAGCCCTTCTAAGTGCCTTTAACTACCACTGAACTTTCAGGGCTGTGACTCAACTGTAACAAGGAACAGAGCTAAGAACCTGCAGCCTTTGAAAACAACTATTTTTTTAAAGTGGGGGACACAAATCAGCAGTAGAACCCCTCAGGTTCAGCCATAATACTTGTTAGGGAAACAGCCTCAATGTCCGGAGCTGAGGTCTCATGGGTGAACTGCTTCAAACTCTGAGTATCATTGAAAGAAAGAAAAGATATCATGTGGTTTCTTAATTTATTTATTTTATTATTTCTATTTTTTTGTTTTCTTTTGTTTTGTTTTAGAAAAGGCCTCAGTCTGTAGCTATGGCTGACCTAGGACAGACTACATGTGTTAATTAGGGTTTCACAGTTGAGAAACAGACCATACCTATGTAAGACTTAGAAAACCCAACAGTCAGTGGTGGCTCGAGCTCTTAATGAGAGCACTCTGGAGGCAGAGGCAGTCAGTTTCTGAGTTCGAGGCCAGCCTGGTTAAAGACAGGGATAGGCAGGGCTAGGCAAGGCAGGGCTGGGCTAGGCTAGGCTAGGCAAGGGGCTGGGCTAGGCAAGGCAAGGGGCTAGGCTAGGCAACGCAAGGGGCTAGGCAAGACAGACAGACAGAGAGAAAGACAGACAAGGATGGAAGCCTGCCTGGTTTTTCTTTCTTTCTTATCCCTTTTAAAAAAATGTATATTTATTTATTTATTTATTTATTTATTTATTTATTTATTTATGTATTTATTAGATATAAGTACACTGTAGCTGTCTTCAGACACTCCAGAAGAGGGTTTCAGATTCTGGAGAATCTATATCCCTCTTATGGTCTGCATATGATGTACATAAACACAGCCTCACATATACTTCTAAAAATTTAAAGATGGGTAGGACCACTGAAAGAGCTCAACAATTAACAGCATTGTCTCCTCTTGAGAGAACCTGGGATCAACTACCAGCAACTATATGGTGGCCCATCTCCAGTTCCAGGGGATCAGACAGACAGACAGAGATACAGACAGATAGAGTTAAGGATGGCAGGCCTACCTGGTCTTTCATTCTTTCTTATCCTTTTAAAAAATGTTTATTTATTTATTTATTTATTTATTTATTTATTTATTCGATATAAGTACACTGTAGCTGTCTTCAGACACTCCAGAAGAGGGTGTCAGATTCTGGAGAATCTAAATCCCTCTTATGGTCTGCATATGATGTACATGAACACAGCCTCACATATACTTATAAAAATTTAAAGATGGGTGGGGCCACTGAAAGGACTCAAAAATTAACAGCATTGTCTCCTCTTCCAGAGAACCTGGGATCAACTACCAGCAACTATATGGTGGCCCATCTCCAGTTCCAGGCGATCAGACAGACAGACAGACATACAGACAAGGATGGCAGGCCTTCTGGTTTTTATTTCTTTCTTATCCGTTTAAAAATGTTTATTTATTTATTTATGTATTTATTAGATATAAGTACACTGTAGCTGTCTTCAGACACTCCAGAAGAGGGTATCAGATTCTGGAGAATATAAATCCCTCTTATGGTCTACATACAATGTACATAAACACAGCCTCACATATACTTCTAAAAATTTAAAGATGTGTGGGGCCACTGAAAGGGCTCAACAATTAACAGCATTGTCTCCTCTTCCAGAGAACCTGGGATTAAACTACCAGCAACTATGTGGTGGCCCATCTCCAGTTCCAGGGGATCCGACAGACAGACAGACAGACAGAGATAAGGATGGCAGGCCTGCTAGACTTTCTTTTTTTCTTATCCTTTTTAAAAAATGTTTATTTATTTATTTATTTATTTATTTATTTATTTATTTATTTATTCGATATAAGTACACTGTAGCTGTCTTCAGACACTCCAGAAGAGGGTATCAGATTCTGGAGAATCTAAATACCTCTTATGGTCTGCATATGATGTACATAACACAGCCTCACATATATTTCTAAATATTTAAAGATGTGTGGGGCCACTGAAAGGGCTCAACAATTAACAGCATTGTCTCCTCTTCCAGAGAACCTGGATCAACTACCAGCAACTATATGGTGGCCCATCTCCAGTTCCAGGGAATCAGACAGACAGACAGACAGACAGATATAAGGATGGAAGGCCTGCCTGGATTTTCTTTCTTTATTATCCTTATTTAAAAAAGTTTATTTGTTTATTTATGTATTTATTAGACATAAGTACACTGTAGCTGTCTTCAGACACTCCAGAAGAGGGTGTCATATGCTGGAGAATCTAAATCCCTCTTATGGTCTGCATTTGATGTACATAAACATAGCCTCATATATACTTCTAAAAATTTAAAGATGGGTGGGGCCACTGAAAGGGCTCAACAATTAACAGCATTGTCTCCTTTTCCAGAGAACCTGGGATCAACTACCAGCAACTATATGGTGTCCCATCTCCAGTTACAGGGGATCAGACAGACAGACAGACAGACAGAAAGTGATAAGGATGGCAGGCCTGCATGGTCTTTCTTTCTTTCTTCTCCGTTTAAAAAAAATGTTTATTTATTTATTTTTATTTATTTATTTATTTATTTATTTATTTATTTTTAATGTATTTATTAGATATAAGTACACAATACTTGTCTTCAGACACTCCAGAAGAGGTTGTCAGATTCTGGAGAATCTAAATCCCTCTTATGGTCTGCATATGATGTACATAAACACAGCCTCACATATACTTCTAAAAATTTAAAGATGGGTGGGGCCACTAAAAGGGATCAACAATTAACAGCATTGTCTCCTCTTCCAGAGAACCTGGGATCAATAACCAGTAATTATATGGTGGCCCATCTCCAGTTCCAGGGGATCAGACAGACACACAGACAGACAGACAGAGAAAAGGATGGCAGGCCTGCCTGGTCTTTCTTTCTTTCTTATCATTTTAAAAAAGGTTTATTTATTTATTTATGTATTTATTAGATATAAGTACACTATAGCTATCTTCAGACACTCCAGAAGAGGGTGTTTGATTCTGCAGAACGTAAATCCCATTTATGTTCTGCATATGATGTACATAAACACAGCCTCACATATTCTTCTAAAAATTTAAAGATGGTTGGGGCCACTGAAAGGAACCAACAATTAACAGCATTGTCTCCTCTTCCAGAGAACCTGGGATCAACTACCAGCAACTATATGTTGGCCCATCTCCAGTTTCAGGGGATCAGACAGGCAAACAGACAGACAGAAAGACAGAGATAAGGATGGCAGGCCTGCCTGGTCTTTCTTTCTTTCTTATCCTTTTTTAAAAATGTTTATTTATTTATTTATGTATTTTTTAGATATAAGTACACTGTAGCTGTCTTCAGACACTCCAGAAGAGGGTGTCAGATTCTGGAGAATCTAAATCCCTCTTATGGTCTGCATATGATGTACATAAACACAGCCTCACATATACTTCTAAAAATTTAAAGATGGGTGGGGTCACTAAAGAAAGGGCTCAACAATTAACAGCATTGTCTCCTCTTCCAGAGAACCTGGGATGAACTACCAGCAACTATATGGTGGCCCATCTCCAGTTCCAGGGGATCAGACAGACAGACAGACAGACAGAGATAAGGATGGCAGGCGTGCCTGGTCTTTCTTTCTTTATTATACTGTTGAAAAAATGTTTATTTATTTATTTATTTATTTTTATTTATGTATTTATTAGATATAAGTACACTGTAGCTGTCTTCAGACACTCTAGAAGAGGGTCTCATCTTCTGGAGAATCTAAATCCCTCTTATGGTCTTCATATGATGTACATAAACACAGCCTAACATATACTTCTAAAAATTTAAAGATGGGTGGGCCCACTGAAAGGGCTCAGCAATTAACAGCATTGTCTCTTCTTCCAGAGAACGTGGGATCAACTACCAGCAACTATATGGTGGCCCATCTCAAGTTCCAGGGGATAAGACAGACAGACAGACAGACAGAGATAAGGATGGCAGGCCTGCCTGATTTTTCTTTCTTTCTTATCCTTATAAAAATGTTTATTTATTTGTTTATTTGTTTATTTATTTATTTATTTATTTATTTATTTATCAGATATAAGTACACTGTAGCTGTCTTCAGACTCTCCAGAAGAGGGTGTCAGATTCTGGAGAATCTATATCCCTCTTATGTTCTGCATATGATGTACATGAACACAGCCTCACATATAATCTAAAAATTTAAAGATGGGTGGGGCCACTGAAAGGGCTCAAAAATTAACAGCATTGTCTCCTCTTCCAGAGAACCTTGGATCAACTACCAGCAACTATATGGTGGCCCATATCCAGTACCAGAGGATCAGACAGACAGACAGGCAGACAGACAGAGATAAGGATGGCAGGCCTGCCAGGTCTTTCTTTCTTTCTTGTCCTTTTTAAAAAATGTTTATTTATTTATGTATTTATTATATATAAGTACTCTGTAGCTATCTACAGACACTCCAGAAGAGGGTGTCAGATTCTGAAGAAGCTAAAACCATCTTATGGTCTGCATATGATGTACATAAACACAGCCTCAGATATACTTCTAAAAATTTAAAGATGGTTGGGGCCACTGAAAGGGCTCAACAATTAACAGCATTGTCTCCTCTTCCAGAGAACCTGGGATCAACTACCAGCAACTATATGGTGACCTATCTTCAGTTCCAAAGGATCATATAGAGAGACAGACAGACAGACAGAAATGAGGATGGCAGGCCTGCCTGGTCTTTCTTTCTTTCTTATCCATTTGAAAAAATGTTTACTTATTAATTAATTAATTAATTAATTAATTAATTAATTTATTAGATATAAGTACACTGTAGCTGTCTTCAGACACTCCAGAAGAGGGTGTGAGATTCTGGAGAATCTAAATACCTCTTATGGTCTGCATATGATGTACATAAACACAGACTCAAGTATACTTCTAAAAATTTAAAGATGGGTGGGGCCAAAGAATGGGCTCAACAATTAACAGTGTTGTCTCCTCTTCCAGAGAACCTGGGATCAACTACCAGCAACTATATGGTGGCCCATATGCAGTTCCAGGGATCAGACAGACAGACAGACAGACAGAGATAAGGATGGCAGGCCTGCCTGGTCTTTCTTTCTTACTTATCCTGTTGAAAAAAGGTTTATTTATTTATTTATTTATTTATGTATTTATTAGATATAAGTACACTGTAGCTGTCTTCAGACACTCCAGAAGAGGGTGTCAGATTCTGGAGAATTTAAATCACTCTTATGGTCTGCATATGATGTACATAAATACAGCCTCACATTTACCTCTAAAAATTTAAAGATGGGTGGGGCCACTGAGAGGGCTCAACAATTAACAGCATTGTCTCCTCTTCCAGAGAACATTGGATAAACTACCAGCAATTATATGGTGGCCCATCTCCAGTTCCAGGGTATCAGACAGACAGACAGAGAGACAGAGATAAGGATGGAGGCCTGCCTGGTCTTTCTTTCTTTCTTATACTTTAAAAAAATGTTCATTTATTTATTTATTTATTTATTCATTTATTTATTTATTTATTTATGTATTTATTAGATATAAGTAAACTGTAGCTGTCTTCAGACACTCCAGAAGAGGGTGTCAGATTCTGGAGAATCTAAATCCCTCTTATGGTCTGCATATGATGTACATAAACACAGCCTCACATATACTTCTAAAATTTTAAAGATGGGTGGGGCCACAGAAAGGGCTCAACAATTAACAGCATTGTCTCCTCTTCCAGAGAACCTTGGATAAACTACCAGCAACTATATGGTGGCCCATCTCCAGTTCTAGGGTATCACACAGACAGACAGACAGACAGAGATAAGGGTGGCAGGCTTGCCTGGTCTTTCTTTCTGTCTTATCCTTTTTAAAAAATGTTTATTTATTTATTTATTTATTTATTTATTTATTTATTTATTTATTTATTTATGCATTTATTAGATATAAGTACACTGTAGCTGTCTTCAGAAAATACAGGAGAGGGTGTCAGATTCTGGAGAATCTAAATCCCTCTTATGGTCTGCATATGATGTACATAAACACAGCCTCACATACCCTTCTAAAAATTTAAAGATGGGTGGGGCCACTGAAAGGGCTCAACAATTAAGAGCATTGTCTCCTCTTCCAGAGAACCTGGGATCAACTACCAGCAACTATATGGTGGCCTATCTCCAGTTCCAAAGGATCATATAGATAGACAGACAGACAGACAGAGATAAGGATGGCAGGACTTCCTGGTGTTTCTTTCTTTCTTATCCTTTTTATAAAATGTTTATTTATTTATTTATTCATGTATTTATTATATTTACGTACACTGTAGCTGTCTTCAGACACTCCAGAAGAGGGTGTCAGTTTCTGGAGAATCTAAATCACTCTTATGGTCTGAATATGATGTACATAAACACAGCCTCAGATATACTTATAAAAATTAGATGAAGGGTGGGGCCACTGAAAGGGCTCAATAATTTACAGCATTGTCTCCTCTTCCAGAGAACCTTGGATAAACTACCAGCAACTATATGGTGGCCCATATCCAGTACCAGAGGATCAGACAGACAGACAGGCAGACAGACAGAGATAAGGATGGCAGGCCTGCCAGGTCTTTTTTTCTTTCTTGTCCTTTTTAAAAAATGTTTATTTATTTATGTATTTATTATATATAAGTACTCTGTAGCTATCTACAGACACTCCAGAAGAGGGTGTCAGATTCTGAAGAATCTAAAACCATCCTATGGTCTGCATATGATGTACATAAACACAGCCTCAGATATACTTCTAAAAATTTAAAGATGGGTGGGGCCACTGAAAGGGCTCAACAATTAACAGCATTGTCTCCTCTTCCAGAGAACCTGGGATCAACTACCAGCAACTATATGGTGACCTATCTTCAGTTCCAAAGGATCATATAGAGAGACAGACAGACAGACAGAAATGAGGATGGCAGGCCTGCCTGGTCTTTCTTTCTTTCTTATCCATTTGAAAAAATGTTTACTTATTAATTAATTAATTAATTAATTAATTAATTATTAGATATAAGTACACTGTAGCTGTCTTCAGACACTCCAGAAGAGGGTGTGAGATTCAGGAGAATCTAAATACCTCTTATGGTCTGCATATGATGTACATAAACACAGACTCAAGTATACTTCTAAAAATTTAAAGATGGGTGGGGCCAAAGAATGGGCTCAACAATTAACAGCGTTGTCTCCTCTTCCAGAGAACCTGGAATCAACTACCAGCAACTATATGGTGGCCCATCTGTAGTTCCAGGGATCAGACAGACAGACAGACAGACAGAGATAAGGATGGCAGGCCTGCCTGGTCTTTCTTTCTTACTTATCCTGTTTAAAAAATGTTTATTTATTTATTTATTTATATATTTATGTATTTATTAGATATAAGTACACTGTAGCTGTCTTCAGACACTCCAGAAGAGGGTGTCAGATTCTGGAGAATTTAAATCACTCTTATGGTCTGCATATGATGTACATAAATACAGCCTCACATTTACCTCTAAATATTTAAAGATGGGTGGGGCCACTGAGAGGACTCAACAATTAACAGCATTGTCTCCTCTTCCAGATAACATTGGATAAACTACCAGCAACTATATGGTGGCCCATCTCCAGTTCCAGGGTATCAGACAGACAGACAGAGAGACAGAGATAAGGATGGAGGCCTGCCTGGTCTTTCTTTCTTTCTTATACTTTAAAAAAAATGTTTATTTATTTATTTATTTATTTATTTATTTATTTATTTATTAGAAATAAGTACACTGTAGCTGTCTTCAGACACTCTAGAAGAGGGTCTCATCTTCTGGAGAATCTAAATCCCTCTTATGGTCTTCATATGATGTACATAAACACAGCCTCACATATACTTCTAAAAATTTAAAGATGGGTGGGCCCACTGAAAGGGCTCAACAATTAACAGCATTGTCTCTTCTTCCAGAGAACTTGGGATCAACTACCAGCAACTATATGGTGGCCCAATTCAAGTTCCAGGGGATAAGACAGACAGACAGACAGACAGACAGAGATAAGGATGGCAGGCCTGCCTGATTTTTCTTTCTTTCTTATCCTTTTAAAAAAATGTTTATTTATTTGTTTATTTGTTTATTTATTTATTTATTTATTTATTTATTTATTTATTTATCAGATATAAGTACACTGTAGCTGTCTTCAGACTCTCCAGAAGAGGGTGTCAGATTCTGGAGAATCTATATCCCTCTTATGGTCTGCATATGATGTACATGAACACAGCCTCACATATACTTCTAAAAATTTAAAGATGGGTGGGGCCACTGAAAGGGCTCAAAAATTAACAGCATTGTCTCCTCTTCCAGAGAACCTGGGATCAACTACCAGCAACTATATGGTGGCCCATCTCGAGTCCAAGGGGATCAGACAGACTGTAGACAGACAGAAAGACAGACAGAGATAAGGATGGCAGGCCTGCCTGGTTTTTCTTTCTTTCTTATCCTGTTTAAAAAATGTTTATTTATTTATTTATTTATTTATATATTTATTTATTTATTTATTTGATATAAGTACACTGTAGCTGTCTTCAGAAACTTTAGAAGAGGGTGTCAGATTCTGGAGAATCTAAATCACATTTATGGTCTGCATAAGATGTACATAAACACAGCCTCACATATACTCCTAAAATTTTAAAGATGGGTGGGGCCACAGAAAGGGCTCAACAATTAACAGCATTGTCTCCTCTTCCAGAGAACCTTAGATAAACTACCAGCAACTATATGGTGGCCCATCTCCAGTTCTAGGGTATCACACAGACAGACAGACAGACAGAGATAAGGGTGGCAGGCTTGCCTGGTCTTTCATTCTGTCTTATCCTTTTTAAAAAATGTTTATTTATTTATTTATTTATGTATTTATTAGATATAAGTACACTGTAGCTGTCTTCAGAAAATACAGAAGAGGGTGTCAGATTCTGGAGAATCTAAATCCCTCTTATGGTCTGCATATGATGTACATAAACACAGCCTCACATACCCTTCTAAAAATTTAAAGATGGGTGGGGCCACTGAAAAGGCTAAACAATTAACAGCATTGTCTCCTCTTCCAGAGAACCTGGGATCAACTACCAGCAACTATATGGTGGCCTATCTCCAGTTCCAAAGGATCATATAGATAGACAGACAGACAGACAAAGATAAGGATGGCAGGACTTCCTGGTGTTTCTTTCTTTCTTATCCTTTTTAAAAAATGTTTATTTATTTATTTATTCATGTATTTATTATATTTACGTACACTGTAGCTGTCTTCAGACACTCCAGAAGAGTGTGTCAGTTTCTGGAGAATCTAAATCACTCTTATGGTCTGAATATGATGTACATAAACACAGCCTCAGATATACTTATAAAAATTTAATGAAGGGTGGGGCCACTGAAAGGGCTCAATAATTTACAGCATTGTCTCCTCTTCCAGAGAACCTTGGATAAACTACCAGCAACTATATGGTGGCCCATATCCAGTACCAGAGGATCAGACAGACAGACAGACAGACAGACAGAGATAAGAATGGCAGGCCTGCCAGGTCTTTCTTTCTTTCTTGTCCTTTTTAAAAAATGTTTATTTATTTATGTATTTATTATATATAAGTACTCTGTAGCTATCTACAGACACTCCAGAAGAGGGTGTCAGATTCTGAAGAATCTAAAACCATCTTATGGTCTGCATATGATGTACATAAACACAGCCTCAGATATACTTCTAAAAATTTAAAGATGGGTGGGGCCACTGAAAGGGCTCAACAATTAACAGCATTGTCTCCTCTTCCAGAGAACCTGGGATCAACTACCAGCAACTATATGGTGGCCCATCTACAGTTCCAGGGGATCAGACAGACAGACAGACAGACAGAGATAAGGATGGCAGGCCTGCCATGTCTTTCTTTCTTACTTATCCTGTTTAAAAAATGTTTATTTATTTATTTATTTATTTATTTATTTATTTATTTATTTACGTATTTATTAGATATAAGTACACTGTAGCTGTCTTCAGACAGTCCAGAAAAGGGTGTCAATTCTGGAGAATCTAAATCCCTCTTATGGTCTGCATATGATGTACATAAACACAGCCTCACATATACTTCTAAACATTTAAAGATGGGTGGGGCCACTGAAAGGGCTCAACAATGAACAGCATTGTCTCCTCTTCCAGAGTACCTGGGAAAAACTAACAGCAAATATAAGGTGGCCCTTATCCAGTTCCAGAGGTTCAGACAGAGAGACAGACAGACAGAGATAAGGATGGCAGGCCTGCCTGATTTTTCTTTCTTTCTTATCCTTTATAAAAAATGTTTATTTATTTATTAATTTATTTATTTATGTATTTATTAGATATAAGTACACTGTAGCTGTCTTCAGACACTCCAGTAGACGGTTTCTGATTCTGAAAAATCTAAAACCATCTTCTGGTCTGCATATGATGTACATAAACACAGCCTCAGATATACTTCAAAAAATTTAATGAAGGATGGGGCCACTGAAAGGGCTCAACAATTAACAGCATTATCTCCTCTTCCAGAGAACCTGGGATCAACTACCAGCAACTATATGGTGGCTCATCTCCAGTTCCCAGGGATCAGACAGACAGACAGACACACAGACAGAGATATCAATGGCAGGCCTGCCTCGTCTTTCTTTCTTTCTTATACTTTTTAAAAAATGTTTATTTATTTATTTATTCATGTATTTATTAGATATAAGTACACTGTAGCTGTCTTAGACACTCCAGAAGTGGGTGTCAGGTTCTGTAGAATCTAGATCCCTCTTATGGTCTGCATATGATGTACATAAACACAGCCTAACATACAGTTCTAAATATTTAAAAATGGGTGGGGCCATTGAAAGGGCTCAACAATGAACAGCATTGTCTCCTCTTTCAGAGAACCTCGGCTCAACTACCAGCAACTATATGTTGGCCCATCTCCAGTTCCAGGGGATCAGACAGACAGACAGTCAGACAGACAGAAATAAGGATGGCAGGACTGCCTGGTCTTTCTTTCTTTCTTATCCTTTTGAAAAAATGTTTACTTATTTATTTATTTATGTATTTATTAGATATAAGTAAACTGTAGCTGTCTTCAGACACTCCAGAAGAGGGTGTCAGATTCTGGAGAATCTAAATCCCTCTTATGGCCTGCATATGATGTACATAAACACAGACTCATGTATACTTCTAAAAATTTAAAGATGTGTGGGGCCACTGAGAGGGCTCAACAATTAACAGCATTGTCTCATCTTCCAGAGAACCTGGGATCAACTACCAGCAACTATATGGTGGCTCATCTCCAGTTCTAGTGGATCAGAAAGACAGACAGACAGACAGACAGAGATAAGGATGGCAGGCCTGCCTGGTCTTTCTTTATTTCTTATCCTTTATAAAAAATGTTTGTTTATTTATTTATTTATTTATTTATTTATTTATTTATTTATGTATTTATTAGATATAAGTACACTGTAGCCGTCTTCAGACACTCCAGAAGAGGGTGTCAGATTCTAGAGAATCTAAATCCCTCTTATGGTCTGCATATGATGTACATAAACACAGCCTCACATATACTTCTAAAAATTTAAAGAAAGGTGGGACCACTGAAAGGGCTCAACAATTACCATCACTGTCTCCACTTCCAGAGAACCTGGGATCAACTACCAGCAACTATATGGTGGCCCATCTGCAGTTCCAGGGGATCAGACAGACAGACAGACAGGCAGAGATAAGGATGGCAGGCCTGCCAGGTCTTTCTTTCTTACTTATCCTGTTTAAAAAATGTTTATTTATTTATTTTTTTATGTATTTATGTATTTATTAGATATAAGTACACTGTAGCTGTTCAGACACTCCAGAAGAGTGTGTCAGATTCTGGAGAATCTAAATCCCTCTTATGGTCTGCATATGATGTACATAAACACAGCCTCACGTATAATTCTAAAAATTTAATGATGGGTGGGACCACTGAAAGGGCTTAACAATTAACATCATTGTCTCCTCTTCCAGAGAACCTGGGATCAACTACCAGCAACTATATGGTGGCCCATATCCAGTTCCAGAGGGACAGACAGACAGACAGACAGACAGACAGAGATACGGATGGCAGGCCTGCCTGATTTTTCTTTCTTTCTTATCCTTTATAAAAAATGTTTATTTATTTATTAATTTATTTATTTATGTATTTATTAGATATAAGTACACTGTAGCTGTCTTCAGACACTCCAGTAGACGGTGTCAGATTCTGAAAAATCTAAAACCATCTTCTGGTCTGCATATGATGTACATAAACACAGCCTCAGATATACTTTAAAAAATTTAATGAAGGGTGGGGCCACTGAAAGGGCTCAACAATTATCAGCATTATCTCCTCTTCCAGAGAACCTGGGATCAACTACCATCAACTATATGGTGGCTCATTTCTAGTTCCCAGGGATCAGACAGACAGACAGACAGACACACAGACAGAGATATGGATGGCAGGCCTGCCTGGTGTTTCTTTCTTTCTTATCCTTTTTAAAAAAATGTTTATTTATTTATTTATTTATTTATTTATTTATTTATTTATTTATTTATTTATTAGATATAAGTACACTGTAGCTCTCTTAGACACTCCAGAAGAGGGTGTCAGTTTCTGGAGAATCTAAATCCCTCTTATGGTCTGCATATGATGTACATAAACACAGCCTCACATACAGTTCTAAACATTTAAAGATGGGTGTGGCAATTGAAAGGGCTCAACAATGAACAGCATTGTCTCCTCTTCCAGAGAACCTGGGAAAAACTAACAGCAAATATATGGTGGCCCATATCCAGTTCCAGAGGTTCAGACAGACAGACAGACAGACAGAGATAAGGATGGCAGGCCTGCCTGATTTTTCTTTCTTTCTTATCCTTTATAAAAATGATTATTTATTTATTAATTAATTTATTTATTTATTTATTAGATATAAGTACACTGTAGCTGTCTTCAGACACTCCAGTAGACGGTGTCAGATTCTGAAAAATCTAAAACCATCTTCTGGTCTGCATATGATGAACATAAACACAGCCTCAGATATACTTCAAAAAATTTAATGAAGGGTGTGGCCACTGAAAGGGCTCAACAATTAACAGCATTATCTCCTCTTCCAGAGAACCTGGGATCAACTACCAGCAACTATATGGTGGCTCATTTCCAGTTCCCAGGGATCACACAGACAGACAGACAGACACACAGACAGAGATATGGATGGCAGGCCTGCCTGATCTTTCTTTCTTGCTTATCCTTTTTAAAAAATGTTTATTTTTTATTTATTTATGTATCTATTAGATATAAGTACACTGTAGCTGTCTTTAGACACTCCAGAAGAGGGTGTCAGGTTCTGGAGAATCTAAATCCCTCTTATGGTCTGCATATGATGAACATAAACACAGCCTCACATACAGTTCTAAACATTTAAAGATGGGTGGGGCCATTGAAAGGGCTCAACAATGAACAGCATTGTCTCCTCTTCCAGAGAACCTCGGCTCAACTACCAGCAAATATATGGTGGCCCATCTCCAGTTCCCAGGGATCAGACAGACAGACAGACAGACAGACTGAGATAAGGATGGCAGGCCTGCCTGGTCTTTCTTTCTTTCTTATCCTTTTTAAAAAATGTTTATTTAATTATTTATTTATGTATTTATTAGATATAAGTACACTGTAGCTGTCTTCAGACACTCCAGAAGAGGGTGTCAGATTCTGGAGATTCTAAATCCCTCTTATGGCCTGCATATTATGTACATAAACACAGCCTCACATATACTTCTAAAAATTTATAGATGGGTGGGACCAATGAAAGGGCTCAACAATTACCATCACTGTCTCCACTTCCAGAGAACCTTGGATCAACTATCAGCAACTATATAGTGGCCCACCTCCAGTTCCAGGGGATCAGACAGGCTGTCAGACAGACAGACAGAGAGACAGAGATAAGGATGGCAGGACTGCCTGGTCTTACTTTCTTTCTTATCCTGTTTAAAAAATGTTTATTTATTTATTTATTTATTTACTTATTTATTTATTTATTTATTTATTTATTTATTTATTTATTTATGTATTTATTAGATATAAGTACACTGTAGCTGTCTTAGACACTCCAGAAGAGGGTGTCAGGTTCTGTAGAATCTAAATCCCTCTTATGGTCTGCATATGATGTACATAAACACAGCCTAACATACAGTTCTAAATATTTACAGATGGATGGGGCCATTGAAAGGGCTCAACAATGAACAGCATTGTCTCCTCTTCCAGAGAACCTCGGTTCAACTACCAGAAACTATATGGTGGCCCATCTCCAGTTCCAGGGGATCAGAGAGACAGACAGACAGACAGACAGAGATAAGGATGGCAGCCCTGCCTGGTCTTTCTTTCTTTCTTATCCTATTGAAAAAATGTTTACTTATTTATTTATTTATGTATTTATTAGATATAAGTAAACTGTAGCTGTCTTCAGACACTCCAGAAGAGGGTGTCAGATTCTGGAGAATCTAAATCCCTCTTATGGCCTGCATATGATGTACATAAACACAGACTCACGTATACTTCTAAAAATTTAAAGATGTGTGGGGCCACTGAGAGGGCTCAACAATTAACAGCATTGTCTCATCTTCCAGAGAACCTGGGATCAACTACCAGCAACTATATGGTGGCCCATCTCCAGTTCCAGTGGATCAGAAAGACAGACAGACAGACAGACAGAGATAAGGATGGCAGGCCTGCCTGGTCTTTCTTTATTTCTTATCCTTTATAAAAAATGTTTATTTATTTATTTATTTATTTATTTATCTTTGTATTTATTAGATATAAGTACACTGTAGCCGTCTTCAGACACTCCAGAAGAGGGTGTCAGATTCTGGAGAATCTAAATCCCTCTTAAGGTCTGCATATGATGTACATAAACACAGCCTCACATATACTTCTAAAAATTTAAAGATGGGTGGGACCACTGAAAGGGCTCAACAATTACCATCACTGTCTCCACTTCCAGAGAACCTGGGATCAACTACCAGCAACTATATGGTGGCCCATCTGCAGTTCCAGGGGATCAGACAGGCTGTCAGACAGACAGACAGACAGACAGACAGAGATAAGGATGGCAGGACTGCCTGGTCTTACTTTCTTTCTTATCCTGTTTAAAAAATGTTTATTTATTTATTTATTTATTTATTTATTTATTTATTTATTTATGTATTTATTAGATATAAGTACAATGTAGCTGTCTTCAGACACTCCAGAAGAGGGTGTCAGATTCTGGAGAATCTAAATCCCTCTTATGGTCTGCATATGATGTACATAAACACAGCCTCACATATACATCTAAAAATTTAAAGATGGGTGAGAGCAATGAAAGGGCTCAACAATTAACAGCATTGTCTCATCTTCCAGAGAACCTGGGATCAACTACCAGCAACTATATGGTCGCCCATCTACAGTTCCAGGGGATCAGAAAGGCATACAGACAGACAGACAGAGATGAGGATTGCAGGCCTGCCTGGTCTTTCTTTCTTTCTTGTCCTTTTAAAAAAATGTTTATTTATTTATGTATTTATTATATATAAGTACACTGTAGCTATCTACAGACACTCCAGAAGAAAGTTTCAGATTCTGAAGAATCAAAAACCATCTTATGGTCTGCATATGATGTACATAAACACAGCCTCAGATATACTTCTAAAAATTTAAAGATCGGTGGGGCCACTGAAAGGGCTCAACAATTAACAGCATTGTCTCCTCTTCCAGAGAACCTGGGATCAACTACCAGCAACTATATGGTGGCCTAACTTCAGTTCCAAAGGATCATATAGAGAGACAGACAGACAGACAGAGATGAGGATGGCAGGCCTGCCTGGTCTTTCTTTCTTTCTTATCCATTTGAAAAAATGTTTACTTATTAATTAATTAATTAATTAATTAATTTATTTTTTTATTTATTAGATATAAGTACACTGTAGCTGTCTTCAGACACTCCAGAAGATGGTGTCAGATTCTGGAGAATCTAAATACCTCTTATGGTCTGCATATGATGTACATAAACACAGACTCAAGTATACTTCTAAAAATTTAAAGATGGGTGGGGCCACTGAATGGGCTCAACAATTAACAGCGTTGTCTCCTCTTCCAGAGAACCTAAGATCAACTACCAGCAACTATATGGTGGCCCATCTGCAGTTCCAGGGGATCAGACAGACAGACAGACAGACAGAGATAAGGATGGCAGGCCTGCCTGGTCTTTCTTTCTTACTTATCCTGTTTAAAAAAATGTTTATTTATTTATTTATTTTTTTATTTATGTATTTATTAGATATAAGTACACTGTAACTGTCTTCAGACACTCCAGAAGAGGATGTCAGATACTGGAGAATTTAAATCACTCTTATGGTCTGCATATGATGTACATAAATACAGCCTCACATTTACCTCTAAAAATTTAAAGATGGTTGGGGCCACTGAAAGGGCTCAACAATTCACAGCATTGTCTCCTCTTCCAGAGAACCTGGGAAAAACTACCAGCAAATATATGGTGGCCCATATCCAGTTCCAGAGGATCAGACAGACAGACAGACAGACAGACAGAGATAAGGATGGCAGGCCTGCCTGATTTTTTTTTCTTATCCTTTTTAAAAAATGTTTATTTATTTATTAATTTATTTATTTATGTATTTATTAGATATAAGTACACTATAGCTGTCTTCAGACACTCCAGTAGAGGGTGTCAGATTCTGAAGAATCTAAAACCATCTTATGGTCTGCATATGATGTACATAAACACAGCCTGAGATATACTTCTAAAAATTTAATGAAGGGTGGGGAAACTGAAAGGGCTCAACAATTAACAGCATTATGTCCTCTTCCAGAGAACCTGGGATCAACTATCAGCAATTATATGGTGGCTCATCTCCAGTTCCCAGGGATCAGACAGACAGACAGACAAACAGACAAGGATGGCAGGCCTGCCTGGTTTTTCTTTCTTTCTTATTCTTTTTAAAACATGTTTATTTATTTATTTATGTATTTATTAGATATAAGTACACTGTAGCTGTCTTCAGACACTCCAGATGAGGGTGTCAGATTCTGGAGAATCTAAATCCTTCTTATTGTCTGCATATGATGTATATAAACAGAGCCTCACATTTACTTCTAAAAATTAAAGATGGGTGTGGCCACTGAACGGCTCAAAAATTAACAGCATTGTCTCCACTTCCAGAGAACCTGGTATGAACTACCAGCAACTATATGGTGGCCCATCTCCAGTTCCAGGGGATCAGACAGACAGACAGACATACAGACAGATAGTAATAAGGATGGCAGGCCTGCTTGGTCTTTCTTTCTTTCTTATCCTTTTTAAGATATGTTTATTTATTTATTTATGTATTTATTAGATATAAGTACACTGTAGCTGTCTTCAGACACTCAGGAAGAGGGTGTCAGATTCTGGAGAATCTTAATCCCTCTTATGGTCTGAATATGATGTACATAAACACAGACTCACATTTACTTCAAAAAATTAAAGATGTGTGGGGCCACTGAAAGGGCTCAACCATTAACAGCATTGTCTCCTCTTCCAGAGAACCTGGGATGAACTACCAGCAACTATATGGTGGCCCATCTCCAGTTCCAGGGGATCAGACAGAGAGACAGACAGACAGACATATAGAGATAACGATGGCAGGCCTGCCTGGTCTTTCTTTCTTTCTTATCCTTTTTAAGAAATGTTTATTTACTTATTTATGTATTTATTAGATAAAAGTACACTGTAGCTGTCTTCAGACACTCCAGAAGGTTTTATAAAACCTTTATAAAAAGGTTTTAGAAAACCTTTTTTTTATAAAACCTTTTATAAAGGTTTTATAAAACCTTTATAAAAAGGTTTTATAAAAAGTGTTAAAGTTTTTAAAAATTAAAAAAAAATACCAGATCACCATCACACAGCATTGGCTGTCTTCAGGTTTATCCTTTCAGCCTGCAAAACAAAAAGCAATGGCTGGCTGTCTTCAGGTGTATCCTATTCTCCAGTCTTATTTCCAACCTAAGAGCTGGGCTGAGCTGCCTCATTATGTAATTGCAAACCTTCCTTGGTTTGTCTTTTCCATTTCTAAGACTAACAGGCCTTTTTCTATTTAGAGAATATGCTCATGACTGTACTTTAGATATAGTAAATATAACTGTTGCTTATAAAACTTGTTTTCTAGGAATTTTTAAAGGGCAATGGCAGAGTTTATTTTTTAAAAATATTTTGCATTTATTTATTTGTGTGAGTGATGAAGCTCAGGTCTTCAAACTCGTCAGGAGGTATGATTACCTCCCCTCTCTCTCAACCCCTCTCTCTCCTCTCTCAATGATTGTGTAAGAATGTTTTGCATGTGTATGCTGTGCCCACAGACTCCAGAACAGAGTATTAGATCCCCTGGAACTGGAGATGGGCCACCATATATAATACTGGTAATTGAGCCCAGGTTCTCTGGAAGAGGAGACAATGCTCTTAACTGTTGAGCCCTCTCTGTAGCCACATCTTTCTTTCTTTTTTTTTTTTGAGTATATGTGAGGCTGTGTTTATATACATCATATGCAGACAATAAGAATGATTTAGATTCTTCAGAATCTGACACCCTCTTCTGGACTGTCTGAAGATAGCTACAGCATACTTAAATATAATAAATATATAAATCTTTAAAAAGAAAAAGAAAAGTAAAAAAGAAAGAACAGGCCTGCCATATGCATGTTCATAGAGGAAAATGGAAGAGACCCCAATCTAACCTCAGCAGGGTGCTTCCTTCTGGATGGTAGCTCACAGTTTCATCCCAGCAAGACAGGCAAATCACTGAGTTCAAGGACAGTAAGGTTCAGGACAGCCAAGGTTAGGAAGGAAAAGGGTCTATGTTGAGAATACAAACCGACAAAAATAAAACTAGGAAAAAGAAGTGACAGTGTAACTTGGGGTAGGGTACCAAAAAGAGAAAGCTTTCTGTTACCACTTACAAACAGCAGTAGACTTGCACCCTTCTGCCCAGGTCCCTGCCTTCCTTTCTAGGAATTCTAAGGATGCCAGGGAGTGGGGCAATCCAGATTAACTTTTTAATAACAAAGACTTGGTCTTTGATGTCTAGAGGAAGCCCTTCTCAGTGCCTTTAACTACCACTGAACTTTCAGGGCTGTGACTCAACTGTAACAAGGAACAGGGCTAAGAACCTGCAGCCTTTGAAAACAACTATTTTTTTAAAGAGGGGGACACAAATCAGCAGTAGAACCCCTCAGGTTCAGCCATAATACTTGTTAGGGAAACAGCCTCAATGTCCGGAGCTGAGGTCTCATGGGTGAACTGCTTCAAGCTCTGAGTATCATTGAAAGTAAGAAAAGTTATCATGTGGTTGCTTAATTTATTTATTTTATTATTTCTATTTTTTGTTTTCTTTTGTTTTGTTTTAGAAAAGGCCTCAGTCTGTAGCTATGGCTGACCTAGGACAGACTACATGTGTTAATTAGGGTTTCACAGCTGAGAAACAGACCATACCTATGTAAGACTTAGAAAACCCAACAGTCAGTGGTGGCTTGAGCTCTTAATGAGAGCACTCTGGAGGCAGAAGCAGTCAGTTTCTGAGTTCGAGGCCAGCCTGGTTAAAGACAGGGATAGGCAGGGCTAGGCAAGGCAGGGCTGGGCTAGGCTAGGCAAGGCAAGGGGCTAGGCTAGGCTACGCAAGGGGCTAGGCAAGACAGACAGGCAGAGAGAAAGACAGACAAGGATGGAAGGCCTGCCTGGTTTTTCTTTCTTCCTTATCCCTTTTAAAAAATGTTTATTTATTTATTTATTTATTTATTTATTTATTTATTTATTTATGTATTTATTAGATATAAGTACACTGTAGCTGTCTTCAGACACTCCAGAAGAGTGTGTCAGATTCTGGAGAATCTAAATCCCTCTTATGGTCTGCATATGATGTACAAAAACACAGCCTCACATATACTTCTAAAAATTTAAAGATGGGTGTGGCCACTGAAAGGGCTCAACAATTAACAGCATTGTCTCCTCTTCCAGAGAACCTGGGATCAACTACCAGCAACTATAAGGTAGCCCATCTCCAGTTCCCGGGGATCAGACAGACAGACAGACAGACAGAGATATTGATGGCAGGCCTGCCTGGTCTTTCTTTCTTACTTATCCTTTTTAAAACATGTTTATTTCTTTATTTATGTATTTATTAGATATAAGTACATTGTAGCTGTCTTCAGACACTCCAGAAGAGTGTGTCAGATTCTGGAGAATCTAAATCCCTCTTATGGTCTGCATATGATGTACATAAACACAGCCTCACATATACTTCTAAAAATTTAAAGATGGGTGGGGCCACTGTAAGGGCTCAACAATTAACAGCATTGTCTCCTCTTCCAGAGAACCTGGGATCAAGTACCAGCAAAAATATGGTGGCCCATCTCCAGTTTCAGGGGATCAGACAGACAGACAGACAAACAGACAAGGATGGCAGGCCTGCCTGGTTTTTCTTTCTTTCTTATCCTTTTTAAAACATGTTTATTTATTTATTTATGTATTTATTAGATATAAGTACACTGTAGCTGTCTTCAGACACTCCAGAAGAGGGATCAGATTCTGGAGAATGTAAATCCCTCTTATGGTCTGCATATGATGTACATAAACACAGCCTCACAAATACTTCTAAAAATTTAAAGATGGGTGGTACCACTGAAAGGGCTCAAAAATTTACAGCCTTGTCACCTCTTGCAGAGAATCTGGGATCAACTACCAGCAACTATATGGTGGCCCACTCCAGTTCCAGGGTATCAGACAGACAGACAGACAGACAGACAGAGATAAGGATGGCAGGCCTACCTGGTCTTTCTTTTTTTCTTATCCTTTTTAATAATGCTTATTTATTTATTTATATATTTATTTATTTATTTATTTATGTATTTATTAGATATAAGTACACTGTAGCTGTCTTCAGACACTCCAGAAGAGAGTGTCAGATTCTGTAGAATCTAAATCCCTCTTATTGTCTGCATATGATGTACATAAACACAGCCTCACATTTACTTCTAAAAATTAAAGATGGGTGTTGCCACTGAACGGCTCAAAAATTAACAGCATTGTCTCCACTTCCAGAGAACCTGAGATCAACTACCAGCAACTATATGGTGGCCCATCTCCAGTTCCAGGGGATCAGACAGAGAGACAGACATACAGACAGATAGAGATAAGGATGGCAGGCCTGCTTCGTCTTTCTTTCTTTCTTATCCTTTTTAAGAAATGTTTATTTATTTATTTATGTATTTATTAGATATAAGTACACTGTAGCTGTCTTCGGACATCAGGAAGAAAGTGTCAGATTCTGGAAAATCTAAATCCCTCTTATGGTCTGAATATGATGTACATAAACACAGACTCACATTTACTTCCAAAAATTAAAGATGTGTGGGGCCACTGTATGGGCTCAACCATTAACAGCATTGTCTCCTCTTCCAGAGAACCTGGGATCAACTACCAGCAACTATATGGTGGCCCATCTCCAGTTCCAGAGGATCAGACAGAGAGACAGACAGACAGACATATAGAGATAACGATGGCAGGCCTGCCTGGTCTTTCTTTCTTATCCTTTTTAAGAAATGTTTATTTACTTATTTATGTATTTATTAGATAAAAGTACACTGTAGCTATCTTCAGACACTCCAGAAGAGGGGGTCAGATTCTGGAGAATCTAAATCCCTCTTATGGTCTGCATATGATGTACATAAACACAGCCTCACATATACTTCTAAAAATTTACAGATGGGTGGAGCCACTGAAAGGGCTCAACAATTAACCTCATTGTCTCCTCTTCCAGAGAACCTGGGTTCAACTTCCAGCACCTATATGGTGGCCCATCTCCAGTTCCAGGGTATCAGACAGATAGACAGACAGACAGACAGAGAGACAGAGATAAGGAAGGCAGGCCTCCCTGGTCTTTCTTTCTTTCTTATCCTTTTTAAAAAATGTTTATTTATTTATTTATTTATTTATTTATTTATTTATTTATTTATTTATTTATTAGATATAAGTACACTGTGTCTGTCTTCAGACACTCCAGAAGATGGTGTCAGATTCTGGAGAATCTAAATCCCTCTTATGGTCTGTATATGATGTACATAAACACAGCCTCACATATACTTCAAAAATTTAAAGATGTATGGGGTCACTGAAAGGGCTCAACAATTAACAGCATTATCTCCTCTTCCAGACAACCTGGGATCAACTACCAGCAACTATATGGTGGCTCATCTCCAGTTCTAAGGTATCAGACAGAAAGACAGACAGACAGACAGACAAGGTTGGCAGGCCTGCCTGGTTTTTTTTCTTTCTCATCCTTTTTAAAAATGTTTATTTATTTATTTATGTATTTATTAAATATAAGTACACTTTAGCGGTCTTCAGACACTCCAGGAGAGGGTGTCAGATTCTGGATAATCTAAATCCCTCTTATGGTGTGCATATGATGTACATAAACACAGACTCACATTTACTTCCAAAAATTTAAAGATGTGTGGGGCCACTGAAAGGGCTCAACCATTAACAGCATTGTCTCCTCTTCCAGAGAACCTGGGATCAACTACCAGCAACTATATTGTGGCCCATCTCCAGTTCCAGTGGATCAGAAAGACAGACAGACAGACAGACAAAGATAAGGATGCCAGGCCTGCCTGGTCTTTCTTTATTTCTTATCCTTTAAAAAAATGTTTATTTATTTATTTATTTATTTATTTATTTATTTATTTATTTATGTATTTATTAGATATAAGTACACTGTAGCTGCCTTCAGACACTCCAGAAGAGGGTTTCAGATTCTAGAGAATCTAAATCCCTCTTATGGTCTGCATATGATGTACATAAACACAGCCTCACATATACTTCCAAAAATTTATAGATGTGTGGGACCACTGAAAGGGCTCAACAATTACCATCACTGTCTCCACTTCCAGAGAACCTGGTATCAACTATCAGCAACTATATAGTGGCCCACCTCCAGTTCCAGGGGATCAGACAGACTGTCAGACAGACAGACAGAGATAAGGATGACAGGCTTGCCTGGTCTTTCTTTCTTTCTTATCCTTTTGAAAAAATGTTTGCTTATTTATTTATTTATGTATTTATTAGATATAAGTACACTGTAGCTGTCTTCAGACACTCCAGAAGACGGTGTCAGATTCTGGAGAATCTAAATCCCTCTTTTGGCCTGCATATTATGTACATAAACACAGACTCACGTATACTTCTAAAAATTTAAAGATGTGTGGGGCCACTGAGAAGAATGGGAGGGTAGGGAAGTGGGGGGAGGTATGGGGGACTTTTGGGATAGCATTGGAAATGTAATTGAGGAAAATATGTAATAAAAAAAAACAGTGAAAAACAAAACAAAACAATTAACAGCATTGTCTCCTCTTCTAGAGAATCTGGGATCAACTACCAGCAACTATATGGTGGCCCTTCTCCAGTTCCAGGGTATCAGACAGACAGACAGACAGACAGACAGACAGAGATAAGGATGGCAGGCCTGCCTGGTCTTTCTTTCTTTCTTATCCTTTTTAAAAAAATGTTTATTTATATATTTATTTATTTATTTATTTATTTATTTATTTATTTATTAGATATAAGTACACTGTAGCTATCTTTAGACACTCCAGAAGAGGGTGTCAGATTCTGGAGAATCTAAATCCCTCTTACGATCTGCATATGATGTATATAAACACAGCCTCACATTTTCTTCTAAAAATTTAAAGATGGGTGTGGCTTGGAATAAGATGAGTAACCCTGAAAAAGTCAAAAAATGAAAAATCACACTGTAGGATTTGGAATATGGTGAGAAACCCTGAAAAAGTCGAAAAATGAGAAAAGCATGCAGGAGTACCTGGAATATGGTGAGA
The DNA here is from genome assembly GCF_978045245.1 of Mus caroli. Taxonomy (NCBI): domain Eukaryota; kingdom Metazoa; phylum Chordata; class Mammalia; order Rodentia; family Muridae; genus Mus; species Mus caroli. The sequence goes on from NW_028227635.1 coordinate 94,594, forward strand.
AACACTGAAAAAGTCTTAAATGAGAATATCACACTCTAGGACTTGGAATATGGTGAGAAACCCTGAAAATGTCGAAAAATGAGAAAATCATGCAGTAGGACCCAGAATATGGAGAGAAACCCTGAAAAAAATTCAAAAAATAAGAAAATCACGCAGTAGGACCTGGAAGCTGGTGAGAAACCCAGAAAAAGTCGAAAAATGAGAAAATCAATCTGTAGGATCTGGAATATGGTGAGAAACCCTGAAAAATTCGAAAAAAGCAAAAATCACACTCTAGGACTTGGAATATGTTGAGAAACCCTGAAAAAGTCAAAAAATGAGAAAATCACACTGTAGGACTTGGAATATGGTGAGAAACCCTGAAAAAGTCGAAAAATGAGAAAATCACACTGTAGGACTTGGAATATGGTGAGAAACCCTGAAAAAGTCGAAAAATGAGAAAATCACGCAGTAGGACCTGGGATTTGGTGAGAAACACTGAAAAAGTCTTAAAATAGAAAATCACACTGTAGTACTTGGAATATGGTGAAAAATACTGAAAAAGTCTTAAAATGAGAAAATCACACCTTAGGACCTGGAATATGGTGAGAAACCCTGAAAAGGTCAAAAAATGAGAAAAATCACACTGTAGTACATGGAATATGGGTAGAAACTCTGAAAAAGTCGCAAATTATAAAATGACAGTGTAGGGCCTGGTATATGTTGAGAAAACCTGAAATATTCGAAAAATGGGAAAATGACAATGTAGAACCTGGAATACCGTAAGAAACCCTGAAAAAGTTAAAAAATGAGAAAATCACACTCTAGGACTGGAATATGGTGAGAAACCTTGAAACATCGAAAAATGAGAAAATCATGTAGTAGGACCCAGAATATGGTGAGAAATCCTGAAAAAACTCGAAAAATGAGAAAATCACGCAGTAGGACCTGGAAGCTGGTGAGAAACCCTGAAAAAGTCGAAAAATGAGAAAATCAAACTGTAGGACCTGGAATATGTTGAGAAACCCTGAAAAATACGAAAAAGGCAAAAATCACACTCTAGGACTTGGAATATGATGAGAAACCGTGAAAAAGTCAAAAAATGAAAAAATCACACTGTAGTACCTGGAATATGGTGAGAAACACTAAAAAAGTATTAAAATGAGAAAATCACCCAGTAGGACCTGGAATGTGGTGAGAAACCCTGAGACTGTCGAAAAATAAGAAAATCAAACTTGTAGTACATGCAATATGGTGACAAACACTGAAAAAGTCGAAAAATGAGAATATCACACTCTAGGATTTGGAATATGATGAGAAACCCTGAAAAATTCAAAAAATGAGAAAATCACACTGTAGGATTTGGAATATGGTGAGAAACCCTCAAAAAGTCGAAAAATGAGAAAATCATGCACTAGGACCCAGAATATGATGAGAAACACAGAAAAAGTCTTAAAATGAGAAAATCACACTGTAGGACCTGGAATATGGTAAGAAACCCTGAAAATGTCGAAAAATGAGAAAATGACACTGTAGGAGCTGGAATATAGTGAGAAGTCATGAAAAAGTCAAAAAAAAAAAAAAAGAAATACACACTTGTAGGACTTGCAATATGGTGAGAGACCCTGAAAAAGTCTTAAAATGAGAAAATCACACTGTAGGACTTGGGATATGGTGAGAAACCCTGAAATAGTCGAAAAATTAGAAAATCAAACTGTAGTACCTGGTATATGGTGAGAAACACTAAAAAAGTATTAAAATGAGAAAATCACACAGTACGACCTGGAATATGGTGAGAAACCCTGAAACAGTTCAAAAATAAGAAAATAAAACTTATAGTACATGCAATATGGTGAGAAACACTGAAAAAGTCGAAAAATGAGAATATCACACTCTAGGACTTGGAATATGATGAGAAACCCAGAAAAAGTCTAAAAATGAGAAAATCACACTGTAGTACCTAGAATATGGTGAGAAACACTGAAAAAGTCTAAAAATAAGATAAAACTTGTAGTACCTGAAATATGGTGAGGAACCCTGAAAAAGTCGAAAAATGAGAAAATCACACTGTAGTACCTAGAATATGGTTTGAAACACTGAAAAAGTCTAAAAATAAGATAAAACTTGTAGTACCTGAAATATGATGAGAAACCCTGAAAAAGTCAAAAAATTAGAAAATCAAATTGTAGGAACTGGAATATGCTGAGAATCCCTGAAAAATTCGAAAAATGCGAAAATCACACTCTAGGACTTGGAATACGATGAGAAACCCTGAAAAAGTCAAAAAATGAGAATATCACACTGTAGTACCTGGAATATGGTGAGAAACACTGAAAAAGTCTAAAAATAAGATAAAACTTGTAGTACCTGAAATATGGTGAGGAACCCTAAAAAAGTCGAAAAATGAGAAAATCACACTGTAGGACATCGAATATGATGAGAAACCGTGAAAAAGTAAAAAAATGAGAAAAATACACTTTAGGAGCTGGAATATGGAGAGAAACCCTGAAAAGGTTAAAAAATTAGAATATCACAATTGTAGGACCTCCAATATGTTGAGAAACCCTGAAAAAGTCGAAAAATGAGAAAACCACACTGTAGGACCTGGAATATGGTGAGAAACACTGAAAAATTCAAAAAATGAGAAAATCACACAGTAGGACCTAAATATGGTGAGAAACCGTGAAACAGTCGAAATATAAGAAAATCAAACTTGAAGTACCTGCAATATGGTGAGAAACCCTGAAAAAGTCGAAAAATGAAAAAATCACACTGTAGGATTTGGAATATGATGAGAAACCATGAAAAAGTCAAAAATGAGAAAAATATACTGTAGGAGTTGGAATGTGGTGAGAAAAACTGAAAAAGTCGAAGAATAAGAAAATCACACAAGTAGGACCTCCAATATGGTGAGAAACCCTGAAAAAGTCGAAAAATGAGAAAATTACAGAGTAGGACATGGAATATGGTAAGAAACCCTTTAAAAGTCGGAAAAAGTGAAAATCACACTGTAGGATTTGGAATATGATGAGAAAACCTGAAAAATTCAAAAAATGAGAAAATCACACTGTAGTACCTGGAATATTGTGAGAAAACACTGAAAAAGTCTAAAAATGAGAAAATCACACAGTAGGACTTGGAATATGGTGAGAAACCCTGAAACAGTCGAAAAATAAGAAAATCAAACTTGTAGTACCTGCAATATGGTGAGAAAACCTGAAAAAGTCGACAAATGAGAAAATCATACTGTAGGACCTGCAATAGGGTGAGAAATTCTGAAAAAGTCAAAAAATGAGAAAATCACACTGTAGGACTGGGAATATGATGAGAAAACCTGAAAAAATCTAAAAATGAGAAAATCACACTGTAGGAGCTGGAATATGGTGAGAAACCCTGAAAAGTCAAAAAAAGAGAAAAATCACACTGTAGGACCTGGAATATGGTGAGAAAACATGAAAAATTCAAAAAGGAGAAAATCACACTCTAGGACTTGGAATATGATGAGAAAACCTCAAAAAGTCCAAAAATGAGAAAATCACACTGTAGGACTTCGAATATGGTGAGAAACTCTGAAAAAGTCAAAAAATGAGAAAATCACCCTGTAGGACTTGGAATATGGTGAGAAACCCTGAAAAAGTCAAAAAATGAGAAAAATCACACTGTAGTACATGGAATATGGTGAGAAACTCTGAAAAAGTCGCAAATTAGAAAATGACAGTGTAGGACCTGGAATATGTTGAGAAAACCTGAAATATTCAAAAAATGAGAAAATGACAATGTAGAACCTGGAATAAGTAAGAAACCCCGAAAATTTTAAAAAAAGTGAAAATCGCACTGTAGGACCTGGAATATGGTGAGAAACAGTGAAAAAGTCAAAAAATGAGAATATCACACTCTAGGACTTGGAATATGGTGAGAAACCCTGAAAAAGTCAAAACATGAGAAATTCATGCAGTAGGACCCAGAATATGGTGAGAAACACTGAAAGAAGTCGGAAAATGAGAAAATCAGGCAGTAGGACTTGGAAGCTAGTGAGAAACCCTGAAAAAGACGAAAAGTGAGAATAACAAACTGTAGGACCTGGAATCTGTTGAGAAACCCTGAAAAATTCGAAAAAAGCAAAAATCACACTCTAGGACTTGGAATGTGATGAGAAATCCTGAAAAAGTAAAAAAATGAGAAAATCACACTGTAGTACCAGGAATATGGTAAAAAAGTATTAAAATGAGAAAATCACACAGTAGGACCTGGAATATGGTGAGAAACTCTGAATAAGTCGAAAACATGAGAAAATCACGCAGTAGCCTGGAATATGGTGAGAAACCCTGAAAAAGTCGAAAAATGAGAAAATCACGCAGTAGTACTTGGAATATGGTGAGAAACACTGAAAAAGTCTTAAAATGAGAAAATCACACTGTAGGACCTGGAATATGGTGAGAAACTCTGAAAATGTCGAAAAATAAGAAATTCACACTTGTAGGACCTGCAATATGGTGAGAAACCCTGAAAAAGTCAAAAAATGAGAAAATCACACTGTAGGACTTGGAATAAAATGAGAAACCGTGAAAAAGACAAAAAATGACAAAAGTACACGGTAGGAGATGGAATATGGAGAGAAACCGTTAAAAAGTAGAAAAATAAGATATACACACTTGTAGGACATGCAATATGGTGAGAGACCCTGAAAAAGTCTTAAATGAGAAAATCACACTGTAGTACCGGGAATATGGTGAGAAACCCTGAAAAAGTCCAAAAATAAGAAATTCACACGTGTAGGACCTGCAATATGGTGAGAAACCCTGAAAAAGTCGAAAAATGAGAAAATCACACTGTAGGACTTGGAATAAGATGAGACACCCTGAGAAAGTCAAAAAATGAGAAAATTTCACTGTAGGACTTGGATTAAGATGAGAAACCCTGAAAAAGTTGAAAAATGAGAAAATCACAATGTAGAAGATGGAATATGGTGAGCAATCCTGAAAAAGTCAAAAAATGAGAAAATCACACTGTGGAACCTGGAATATGGTGAGAAACTCTGAAAAAGGCGAAAAATTGGAAAAATCACACTCTAGGACTTGGAATATGATGAGAAACCCTGAAAAAGTCAAAAATGAGAAAATCAGACTGTAGTAGCTGGAATATGGTGAGAAACATTGAAAAAGTCTCAAAATGAGAAAATCACACAGTTGGACCTGCAATATGGTGAGAAACACAAAAACAGTCGAAAAATAAGAAAATCAAAATTGTAGTACCTGCAATATGGTGAGAAACCCTGAAAAATTCCAAAAATGAGAAAATCACACTGTAAGATTTAGAATATGATGAGAAACACTGAAAAAGTCAAAAAAATGAGAAAAATACACTGAAGGAGTTGGAATATGTTGAGAAACCCTGAAAAAGTCTTAAAATGAGAAAATCGCACTGTAGGACCTGGAATATTGTGAGAAACCCTGAAATATCGAAAAATAAGAAAATCAAACTTGTAGTACCTGTAATATGGTGAGAAACCCTGAAAAAGTCAAAAAATGAGAAAATCACAATATAGGACTTGGAATAAGATGAGAATCTGTGAAAAAGACAAAAAAATGACAAAAACACACTGTAGGAGCTTGAATATGGTGAGAAACCCTGAAAAAGTCCAAAAATAAGAAATTCACACTTGTAGGACCTGCAATATGGTGAGAAACCCTGAAAAAGTCGAAGAAGGAGAAAATCACACTGTAGGAGTTGGAATATGGTGAGAAACCCTGAAAAAGTCGAAAAATGAGAAAATCATGGACTAGGACCCAGAATATGATGAGAAACACAGAAAAAGTCTTAAAATGAGAAAATCACACTGTAGGGACCTGGAATATGGTAAGAAACCCTCAAAATGTCGAAAAATGAGAAAATGACACTGTAGGAGCTGGAATATGTTGAGAAGTCCTGAAAAAAGCCAGAAAAAAAAAAAAAAAAAAGAAATACAAACTTGTAGGACTTGTAGGACTTGCAATATGGTGAGAGACCCTGAAAAAGTCTTAAAATGAGAAAATCACACTGTAGGACTTGGAATATGATGAGAAACCCTGAAAAATTCAAAAAATGAGAAAATCACACTGTAGTACCTGGTATATGGTGAGAAACACTAAAAAAGTATTAAAATGAGAAAATCACACTGTAGGACCTGGAATATGGTGAGAAACCCTGAAACAGTCCAAAAATAAGAAAATAAAACTTGTAGTACATGCAATATGGTGAGAAACACTGAAAAAGTCGAAAAATGAGAATATCACACTGTAGGACTTGGAATATGGTGAGAAAACCTGAAAAAGACGAAAAATGAGAAAATCACACTGTAGTACATGGAATATGGTGAGAAACACTGAAAAAGTCTAAAAATAAGATAAAACTTGTAGTACCTGAAATATGGTGAGAAACCCTGAAATAGTCAAAAAATTAGAAAATCAAATTGTAGGAACTGGAATATGCTGAGAATCACTGAAAATTTCGAAATATGCGAAAATCACACTCTAGGACTTGGAATACGATGAGAAACCCTGAAAAAGTCAAAAAATGAGAAAATCACACTGTAGTACCTAGAATATGGTGAGAAACACTGAAAAAGTCTAAAAATAAGATAAAACTTGTAGTACCTGAAATATGGTGAGGAACCCTGAAAAAGTCGAAAAATGAGAAAATCACACTGTAGTACCTAGAATATGGTGAGAAACACTGAAAAAGTCTAAAAATAAGATAAAACTTGTAGTACCTGAAATATGATGAGAAACCCTGAAAAAGTCAAAAAATTAGAAAATCAAATTGTAGGAACTGGAATATGCTGAGAATCCCTGAAAAATTCGAAAAATGCGAAAATCACACTCTAGGACTTGGAATACGATGAGAAACCCTGAAAAAGTCAAAAAATGAGAATATCACACTGTAGTACCTGGAATATGGTGAGAAACACTGAAAAAGTCTAAAAATAAGATAAAACTTGTAGTACCTGAAATATGGTGAGGAACCCTAAAAAAGTCGAAAAATGAGAAAATCACACTGTAGGACATCGAATATGATGAGAAACCGTGAAAAAGTAAAAAAATGAGAAAAATACACTTTAGGAGCTGGAATATGGAGAGAAACCCTGAAAAGGTTAAAAAATTAGAATATCACAATTGTAGGACCTCCAATATGTTGAGAAACCCTGAAAAAGTCGAAAAATGAGAAAACCACAGTGTAGGACCTGGAATATGGTGAGAAACACTGAAAAATTCAAAAAATAAGAAAATCACACAGTAGGACCTAAATATGGTGAGAAACCGTGAAACAGTCG
>NW_028227636.1:0-38331 GCF_978045245.1 Mus caroli
AAAACCTGAAAAAAATGGAAAATTAAAAATTCCACTGAAGGTCCTAGGATATGGCAATAAACCCTGAAAAAGATGGAAAATGAGAAAATCAAACTATAGGACTTAGAATATGCCAAGAAACAATGAAAGAAGTGGAAAATTAAAAACTCAGACTGAAGGACCCAGAATATGCCAAGAAAACCTGAAAAAGATGGAAAATGAGAAAATCACACTATAGGACCCAGAATATGGCGAGAAACACTGAAAAATGTGGAAAATGGGAAATTCACACAGTAGGAACCACAATATGGCGAGAAACCCTGAAAAAAGTAGAAAATTAAAAACTCACACGGAAGGACCCATAATATGGCAAGAAAATCTGAATAGGTGGAAAATGAGAAAATCACACTGTAGGACCCAAAATAACGAAAAAACTTGAAAAACGTCGAAAATGAGAAAATCACACTGCAGGACCCAGAATATGCTGAGAAACCCTGAAAAAAACGTGAAAATTAAAAATTCACACTGTCGGAACCGGAATATGGCGATAAACCATGAAAAAAGTGGAAAATTAAAAATTCACACTCTATTAAACAGAATATGGCAAAAAGTAAAAAAAAAAATGTGGAAAATTAAAAATTCACAGAAAAGGACCTGGAATATGGAAAGAAAACCTGAAAAATGTGGAAATGAGAAAATCACACTGTAGGACCCAAGATTATGATTAAAAAAAACCCTGAAAAACGTGGAAAATTAAAATTCACACTGAAAGACCCGGAATATGGCAAGAAAACCTAAAAAACGAGGAAAATTACAATCTCACACTGAAGAACCCATAATATGGCGAGGAAAACCTGAAAAAAGGAGAAAATTAAAAATTCACACTGAAGGACCCTGAATATGGAGAGAAATTCTGAAAAAGGTTGAAAATGAGAATAATCACACTGTAGGACCCAGAATTGGGAAAATACTTGAAAAACGTCATAAAAGAGAAAATCACACTGTAGGACCCAGAATATGGCGAGAAACCCTGAAAAATGTGGAAAATTAAAATACACACTGTAGGACCCAGAATATGGCGAGAAACCCTGAAAATAGTAGAAAATAAAAACTCACATGGAAGGACCCCAAATATGGCGAGAAAACCTGAAAAATGTGGAAAATGAGACAATCACACTGTAGGACCCAGAATATGGCGAGAAACCCTGAAAAAAGTAGAAAATTAAAAACTCACATGGAAGGACCCCAAATATGGCGAGAAAACCTGAAAAAGGTGGAAAATGAGAAAATCACACTGTAGGACCCAGAATTACGAAAAAACTTGAAAAACGTCGAAAATGAGAAAATCACACTGCAGGACCCAGAATATGCCGAGAAACACTGAAAAGAGTGAAAACTAAAAATTCACACTGTCGGACCCAGAATATGGCGATAAACCATGAAAAAAGTGGAAAATTAAAAATTCACACTATATTAACCAGAATATGGCAAGAAATACAATAAAACGTGGAAAATTAAAATTCACAGAAAAGGACATGGAATATGGCAAAAAAAAAACCTGAAAAAGGTGGAAATGAGAAAATGACACTGTAGGACCCCAGAATATGATGAAAAAAACCTGAAAAATGTGGAAAATTAAAAATTCACACTGAAGGACCCTGAATAAGGCGAGAAAACCTAAAAAACGAGGAAAATTAAAAACTCACACTGAAGGACCCCGAATATGGGGAGAAAACCTGAAAAAGGTTGAAAATGAGAATAATCACACTGTAGGACCCAGAATTAGGAAAAACATGAAAAACGTCATAAATGCGAAAATCACACTGTAGGACCGAGAATATGGCGAGAAACTCTGAAAAACTTCGAAAATAAAATACACGCTGTAGGACCCAGAATATGGCGAGAAACCCAGAAAAAATTAGAAAATTAAAAACTCACACAAAAGGACCCCAAATATGGCGAGAAAACCTGGAAAAGATGGAAAATGAAAAAATCACACTGTAGGACACAGAATTACGAAAAAATTTGAAAAAGGTGGAAAATGAGAATATCACACTGCAGGACCCAGCATATGCCGAAAAACCCTGAAAAATATGAAAAGTAAAAATTCACACTGTCAGACCCGTTATATGGCAATAACTCATGAAAAAAGAAGAAAATTAAAAATTCACACTGTACTAACCAGAATATGGCAAGAAAAAAAAAACCGTGGAAAATTAAAAATTCACAGAAAAGGACCTGGAATATGGTGAGAAAACCTGAAAAAGGTGGAAATGAGAAAATCACACTGTAGGACCCCAGTATATGATGAAAAAAACCTGAAAAACGTGGAAAATTAAAAATTCACACTGAAGGACCCGGAGTATGGCGAGAAAACCTAACAAACGAGGAAAATTTAATACTCACACTGAAGGACCCAGAATATGGCGAGAAAACCTGAAAAAAGGAGAAAATTAAAAATTCACACTGAAGGACCCCGAATATGGCAAGAAAACCTGAAAAAGGTGGAAAATGAGAATAATCACACTGTAGGACAAAGAATTGGGAAAAAACTTGAAAAACGGCGAAAATGAGAAATTCACACCAGAATATGCCGAGAATCCCTGAAAAACGTGGAAAATTAAATATACATGCTGTAGGACCCAAATATGGCGAAAAACCCTAAAAAAATTAGAAAAGAAAAACTGACAATGAAAGACCCGGAATATGGAGAGAAAACCTGGGGAAGGTAGAAAATGAGAAAATAGCACTGAAGGACACAGAATTGGGAAAATACTTGTAAAAAGTGGAAAATGAGAAAATCACACTGTAGGACCCAGAATATGCTGAGATACCCTGAAAAACGTGGAAAATTAAAAATTAACACTGAAGTACCCAGAATATGGCAAGAAAACCTCAAAAAAGTGGAAAATGAGAAAATCACATTGTAGGACCCAGTATATGCCGAGAAACCCTGAAAAACATGGAAAATTAAAAATTCACACTGAAGAACCCGGAATATGGCAAGAAAAGCTAAAAAGGTGGAAAATGAGAAAATCACATATAGGACCCAGAATTGCTAACAAACTTGACAAAGGTGGAAAGTGAGAAAATCACACTGCAGGACCCAGAATATGCCGAAAAACCCTGAAAAACATGAAAATTAAGAATTCACACTGTCAGATCCGATATATTGCAATAACTCATGAAAAAAGTAGAAAATTAAAAATTCACACTGTATTAACCAGAATAGGGCAAGAAATCCAAAAAAGAAAAAAAAACATGGAAAATTAAAAAATTCACAGAAAAGGACCTGGAATATGGCAAGAAAACCTAAAAAAGGTGGAAATGAGTAAATCACACTGTAGGACCCCAGAATATGATGAAAAAACCTGAAAAACGTGGAAAATTAAAAATTCACACTGAAGGACCCGGAATATGGCGAGAAAACCTAAAAAACGAGGAAAAATTAAAAACTCACACTGAAGGACCCAGAATATTGCGAGAAAACCTGAAAAAAGGAGAAAATTAAAAATTCACACTGAAGGACCCCGAATATGGGGAGAAAACCTGAAAAAGGTTGAAAATGAGAATAATCACACTGTAGGACCCAGAATTAGGAAAAACATGAAAAACGTCATAAATGAGAAAATCACACTGTAGGACCGAGAATATGGCGAGAAACTCTGAAAAACTTCGAAAATAAAATACACGCTGTAGGACCCAGAATATGGCGAGAAACCCTGAAAAAAGTAGAAAAATAAAAACTCACACAAAAGGACCCCAAATATGGCGCAAAAACCTGAAAAAGATGGAAAATGAGAAAATCACACTGTAGGACACAGAATTACGAAAAAATTTGAAAAACGTGGAAAATGAGAATATCACACTGCAGGACCCAGCATATACCGAAAAACCCTGAAAAATATGAAAAGTAAAAATTCACACTGTCAGACCCGTTATATGGCAATAACTCATGAAAAAAAGTAGAAAATTAAAAATTCACACTGTACTAACCAGAATATGGCAAGAAAAAAAAAACCGTGGAAAATTAAAAATTCACAGAAAAGGACCTGGAATATGGTGAGAAAACCTGAAGAAGGTGGAAATGAGAAAATCACACTGTAGGACCCCAGTATATTATGAAAAAACCTGAAAAACGTGGAAAATTAAAAATTCACACTGAAGGACCCGGAATATGGCGAGAAAACCTAACAAACGAGGAAAATTAAAAACTCACACTGAAGGACCCAGAATATGGCGAGAAAACCTGAAAAAAGGAGAAAATTAAAAATTCACACTGAAGGACCCCGAATATGGCAAGAAAACCTGAAAAAGGTGGAAAATGAGAATAATCACACTGTAGGACAAAAATTGGAAAAAAACTTAAAAAACGGCGAAAATGAGAAATTCACACCAGAATATGCCGAGAATCCCTGAAAAACGTGGAAAATTAAATATACATGCTGTAGGACCCAAATAAGGCGAAAAACCCTAAAAAAATTAGAAAAGAAAAACTGACAATGAAAGACCTGGAATATGGAGAGAAAACCTGGGGAAGGTAGAAAATGAGAAAATAGCACTGAAGGACACAGAATTGGGAAAATACTTGTAAAAAGTGGAAAATGAGAAAATCACACTGTAGGACCCAGAATATGCCGAGATACCCTGAAAAACGTGGAAAATTAAAAATTAACACTGAAGTACCCGGAATATGGCAAGAAAACCTGAAAAAAGTGGAAAATGAGAAAATCACATATAGGACCCAGAATTGCTAACAAACTTGACAAATGTGGAAAATGAGAAAATCACACTTCAGGACCCAGAATATGCTGAGAAACCCTGAAAAACATTGAAAATTAAAAATTCACACTGAAGGACCCAGAATATGGCAAAAAAAAAAAAACCCTGAAAAACGAGGAAGATTAAAAAACTGAAACTGATGGACCCAGATTATGGCGAGAAACTCTGAAAAACATGGAAAATTGAATATTCACACTGTCGGACACAGAACATGGCGAGAAACACTGAAAAAGGAGGAAAATGAGAAAATCACTGTAGGACACAGAATATGACAAAAAAAAAAACCTGAAAAACGTCGAAAATAAGAAAATCACACTGCAACACCCAGAATATGCCGAGAAAACCTGAAAGAGGTGAAAAATGAGAAAAACTCATGAAAAAAGTAGAAAATTAAAAATTCACACTGTATTAACCAGAATAGGGCAAGAAATCCAAAAAAAGAAAAAAAACGTGGAAAATTTAAAAATTCACAGAAAAGGACCTGGAATATGGCAAGAAAACCTAAAAAAGGTGGAAATGAGAAAATCACACTGTAGGACCCCAGAATATGATGAAAAAATTCACACTGTATTACCCAGAATATGGCGAGAAATACTGAAAAACGTGGAAAATTAAAAATTCATCCTGAAGGACCCGGAATAGGGCCAGAAAACCTGATAAAAGAGGAAAATTAAAAACTCACACTGTAGGAACCAAAATATGGCGAGGAAATATGAAAAAGGTGGAAAATGAGAATAATGACACTGTAGGACCAAGATTTGCAAAAAAAAAAAAAAAAAAAAAAAAAACTTGAAAAACGTAGAAAATGTGAAAATCACACTGCAGGACCCAGATTATGCCGAGAAAACACTGAAAAACGTGAAAATTAAAAATTCACACAGTCAAGCCGGGCTTGGCGGCACAGGACTTCAATCCCAGCACTCAGGAGGCAAAGGCAGGCAGATTTCTGAGTTCGAGGCCAGCCTGGTTTACAAAGTGAGTTCCAGGACAGCCAGATCTATACAGAAAAACCCTGTCTCGAAAAACCAAAAAAAAAAAAAAAAAAAAAGAAAGAAAGAAAGAAAAATTCACACTGTCGGACATAGAATAGGGCGAGAAACTATGAAAAAAGTGGAAAATTAAAAATTTAAACTATATTACCCAGAATTTGGCGAGAAATACTGAAAAACGTGGAAAATTAAAAATTCACACTGAAGGACCTGGAATAAGGCAAGAAAACCTGAAAAACGTGGAAATCAGAAAATCACACTGTAGGACCCAGAATATGATGGAAAAACCTGAAAAAAGTGGAAAATGAAAAATTCACACTGAAGGATCTGGAATACGGCAAGAATACCTGAAAAACGTGGAAAAACAAAAAATCATACTGAAGGAACCTAAATATGGCCAGAAAACATGAAAAAGTTGGAAAATGAGAATATTACACTGTAGGACCCAGATTTGCAAAAAAAAAAAACTTGAAAAATGTAGAAAATGTGAAAATCACACTGCAGGACCCAGAATATGCCAGGAAACACTGAAAAACGTGAAAATTAAAAAATTCACACTGTCAAGAAGGTCGTTGTGGCTCAGGTCTTTAATCCCAGCACTCGGGAGGAAGAGGCAGGCAGATTTCTGAGTTCAAGTCCAGCCTGGTCTACAAAGTGAGTTCCAGGACAGCAAGAGCTATACAGAAGAACCCTGTCAAAAAACCAAAAAAAAAAAAAAACAAAATTCACACTGTCGGACATAGAATATGGCAAGAAACTATGAAAAAAGTGGAAAATTAAAAATTCAAACTATATTACCCAGAATATCGGGAGAAATACTGAAAACGTAGAAGATTAAAAATTCCCACTGAAGGACCTGGAATATGGCAAGGAAACCTGAAAAACGTGGAAATGAGAAAATCCCACTGTAGGACCCAGAATATGACGAAAAACCTGAAAAACGTGGAAAATTAAAAATTGACACTGTAGGACCCGGAATATGGCAAGAAAACCTGAAAAACGAGGAAAATTAAAAACTCACACTCAAGGACCCAGAATATGGCGAGAAATTTGCAAAAAGTAGAAAATTAAAAATACACAATGTAGGACCCAGAATATGGCGAGAAAACCTGAAAAAGTTGGAAAATGAGAAAATCACACTGTAGGACACAGATATGCGAAAAAAATGGAAAAAAGTGGAAAATGAGAAAATCACACTGGAGGACCCAGAATATTCCGAGAATCCCTGAAAAACGTGGAATATTAAAAATACACGCTGTAGGACCCAGAATATGGCGAGAAACCCTGAAAAAAGTAGAAAATTACAAACTCACACTGAAGGACCCCGAATATGGCGAGAAAACCTGAAAGAGGTGAAAAATGAGAATAATCACACTGTAAGACCCAGAATTGCAATAAAACTTGAAAAACGACGAAAATGAGAAAATCAAACTGTAGGACCCAGAATATGCCGAGAAACCCTGAAAAACGTGAAAATTAAAAATTTACACTGTATTACCCAGAATATGGCAAGAAATGCTGAAAAACGTGGAAAATTAAAAATTCACACTGTATTACCTAGAATATGGCAAGAAATACTGAAAAACGTGGAAAATTAAAAATTCACACTGAAGGACCCCGAATATGGCGAGAAATACTGAAAAACGTGGAAAATTAAAAATTCATCCTGAAGGACCCAGAATAGGGCGAGAAAACCTGATAAACGAGGAAAATTAAAAACTCACACTGTAGGAACCCAAATATGGCAAGAAAACATGAAAAAGGTGGAAAATGAGAATAATTACACTGTAGGACCAAGATTTGCAAAAAAAAAAAATCCTTGAAAAACGTAGAAAATGTGAAAATCACACTGCAGGACCCAGAATATGCCGAGAAACACTGAAAAACGTGAAAATTAAAAATTCACACTGTCAAGCTGGGCTTGGTGGCACAGGACTTCAATCCCAGCACTCAGGAGGCAAAGGCAGGCAGATTTCTGAGTTCGAGGCCAGCCTGGTTTACAAAGTGAGTTCCAGGACAGCCAGAGCTATACAGAAAAACCCTGTCTCGAAAAACCAAAAAAAAAAAAAAAAAAAAAAAAAGAAAGAAAAATTCACACTGTCGGAAATAGAATAGGGCGAGAAACTATGAAAAAAGTGGAAAATTAAAAATTTAAACTATATTACCCAGAATTTGGCGAGAAATACCGAAAAACGTGGAAAATTAAAAATTCACACTGAAGGACCTGGAAAATAGCAAGAAAACCTGAAAAACATGGAAATGAGAAAATCACACTGTAGGACCCAGAATATGACGAAAAAACGTGAAAAACGTAGAAAATTAAAAATTAACACTGAAGGACCCGGAATATGGCAAGAAAACCAGAAAAAACGAGGAAAATTTAAAACTCACACTTAAGGACCCCAAATATGGCGAGAAAACCTGAAAAAGGTGGAAAATGAGAAAATCACACTATAGGACACAGATATGCGAAAAAAATTGAAAAAAGTGGACAATGAGAAAATCACACTGGAGAACCCAGAAAATTCTGAGAAACCCTGAAAAACGTGGAATATTAAAAATACACACTGTAGGACCCAGAATATAGCGAGAAACCCTGAAAAAAGTAGAAAATTACAAACTCACAGTGAAGGACCTCGAATATTGCAAGAAAACCTGAAAGAGGTGGAAAATGAGAATAATCACACTGTAGGACCTAGAATTGCGATAAAACTTGAAAAACAACGAAAATGAGAAAATCAAACTGCAGGACCCAGAATATGCCGAGAAACCCTGAAAAACGTGAAAATTAAATATTCACTCTGTCTGAACCAGATTATGGGGAGAAACCATGAAAAATTGGAAAATTAAAAATTCACACTGTATTACCCAGAATATGCCAAGAAACCCTGAAAAACGTGAAAATTAATAATTCACACTGTCGGACACAGAATATGGCGAGAAACCATGAAAAAATGGGAAAATTAAAAATTCACACTGAAGGACCCCAAATATGGCGAGAAAACTTGAAAAACGTGGAAAATGAGAAAATCACACTGCAAGACCCAAAATATGCCGAGAAACCCTGAAAAACGTGAAAATTAAAAATTTACACTGTAGTACCCAGAATATGGCGAGAAATGCTGAAAAACATGGAAAATTAAAAATTCACACTGTATTACCCAGAATATGGTGAGAAATACTGAAAAACGTGGAAAATTAAAAATTCACATGAAGGACCCTGAATATGGGGAGAAACCCTGAAAAAAGTCAAAAATTTAAATCTAACACTGAAGGAGCCCAAATATGGCGAAAAAACCTGAAAAATGTGGAAAATGAGAAAATCACACTGTAGGACCCAGCATTACGGAAAAACTTGAATAACGTGGAAAATGAGAAAATCACACTGCAGGACCCAGAATATGCCGAGAAACACTGAAAAACGTGAAAATTAAAAATTCACACTGTCGGACACAGAATATGGCGAGAAACCATGAAAAAAAGTGGAAAATTAAAAATTCACACTGAAGGACCCCAAATATGGCAAGAAAACCTGAAAAAGGTGTAAAATGAGAAAATCACACTGTAGGACCCAGAATTATGAAAAACTTGAAAAACGTGGAAAATGAGAAAATCACACTGCAGGACCCAGAATATGCTGAGAAACCCTGAAAAACGTGAAAATTAAGAATGCACACTGTCGGAACCAGATTATGGCGAGAAACCATGAAAAAAGTGGAAAATTAAAAATTCACACTGAAGGACCTGGAATAAGGCAAGAAAACCTGAAAAAAGTGGAAATCAGAAAATCGCACTGTAGGACCCAGAATATGACGGAAAAACCTGAAAAAAGTGGAAAATTAAAAATTCACACTGAAGGACCTGGAATACGGCAAGAACATCTGTAAAACGTGCAAAATTTAATAATCATACTGAAGGAACCTAAATATGGCCAGAAAACATGAAAAAGGTGGAAAATGAGAATAATTACACTGTAGGACCCAGATTTGCAAAAAAAAAAAAAGAAACTTGAAAAACGTAGAAAATGTGAAAATCACACTGCAGGACCCAGAATATGCCAAGAAACACTGAAAAACGTGAAAATTAAAAATTCACACTGTCAAGCCGGGCGTTGTGGCTCAGGACTTTAATCCCAGCACTCGGGAGGAAGAGGCAGGCAGATTTCTGAGTTCAAGGCCAGCCTGGTCTACAAAGTGAGTTGCAGGACAGCAAGAGCTATACAGAAGAACCCTGTCACGAAAAACCAAAAAAAAAAAAAAAAAAACAAAAACAAAAAAAAAACAAAAAAAAACAAAATTCACACTGTCGGACATAGAATATGGCAAGAAACTATGAAAAAAGTGGAAAATTAAAAATTCAAACTATATTACTCAGAATATCGGGAGAAATACTGAAAACGTGGAAGATTAAAAATTCCCACTGAAGGACCTGGAATATGGCAAGGAAACCTGAAAAACGTGGAAATGAGAACATCCCACTGTAGGACCCAGAATATGACGAAAAACCTGAAAAACGTGGAAAATTAAAAATTCACACTGAAGGACCCGGAATATGGCAAGAAAACCTGAAAAACGAGGAAAATTAAAAACTCACACTCAAGGACCCAGAATATGACGAGAAATTTGAAAAAAGTAAAAAATTAAAAATACACAATGTAGGACCCAGAATATGGCGAGAAAACCTGAAAAAGTTGGAAAATGAGATAATCACACTGTAGGACACAGATATGCGAAAAAAATGGAAAAAAGTGGAAAATGAGAAAATCACACTGGAGGACCCAGAATATTCCGAGAATCCCTGAAAAACGTGGAATATTAAACATACACGCTGTAGGACCCAGAATATGGCGAGAAACCCTGAAAAAAGTAGAAAATTACAAACTCACACTGAAGGACCCCGAATATGGCGAGAAAACCTGAAAGAGGTGAAAAATGAGAATAATCACACTGTAAGACCCAGAATTGCAATAAAACTTGAAAAACGACGAAAATGAGAAAATCAAACTGTAGGATCCAGAATATGCTGAGAAACCCTGAAAAACGTGAAAATTAAAAATTTACACTGTATTACCCAGAATATGGCAAGAAATGCTGAAAAACGTGGAAAATTAAAATTCACACTGTATTACCCAGAATATGGCGAGAAATACTGAAAAACGTAGAAAATTAAAAATTCACACTGAAGGATCCCGAATATGGTGAGAAACCTTGAAAAGGTGGAAAATGAGAAAATCACACTGTAGGACCCAGAATTATGAAAAACTTGAAAAACGTGGAAAATGAGAAAATCACACCGCAGGACCCAGAATATAATGAGAAACCCTGAAAAACTTGAAAATTAAAGATTCACACTGTCGGAACCAGATTATGGAGAGAAACCATGAAAAAAGTGGAAAATTAAAAATTCACACGGTATTTCCCAGAATATGGCGAGGAATACTGAAAAACGTGGAAAATTAAAAATTCACACTGAAGGACCTGGAATAAGGCAAGAAAACCTGAAAAACGTGGAAATGAGAAAATCACACTGTAGGACCCAGAATAAGACGAAAAAACCTGAAAAACGTGGAATATTAAAAATTCACAATGAAGGATCCGGATATGGCGAGAAAACCTGAAAAAGGAGGAAAATAAAAAACTCACACTGAAGGACCCAGAATATGGCGAGAAAACCTTAAAAAAGTAGAAAATTAAAAATTCACACTGAAGGACCCCGAATATGGCAGGAAACCCTGAAAAACGTGAAAATTAAAAATTCACACTGTTGGATACAGAATATGGTGAGAAACCATGAAAAAAGTGGAAAATTAAAAATTCACACTAAAGGACCCCAAATATGGCAAGAAAACCTGATGTCTCTACCGATCTTAGTCTGCACAGGTGAGAGTGTGGACCACAGAGGCAGACAGCTTCTGGGACAGGCGGGAGCCACAGAGCCTCTGAGGCAGCACCCTTTTGGGGCCACAGACATCCGGCACCCTCTCAGCTGGAGAACAGAGGTCCGCCCCACAGGGAGCGCCATCTTGGCTCCGGGACTCCACCGAACTTAGTCTGCACAGGTGAGAGTGAGGACCACAGAGGCAGACAGCTTCTGGGACAGGCGGGAGCTACAGAGCCGCTCAGGCAGCACCCTTTTGGGGCCGCAGACATCCGGCACCCTCCCAGCTGGAAGACAGTGGTCTGCCCTGCACAGGAGCCCTCTGCCTCAGGAGCAGGGAGCACATCTTGGATCCAGGACTCCACCGAACGTAGGAACTTAGTCTGCACAGCTGAGAGTGTGCACCACAGAAGCTGACAGCTTCTGTGACCTGCCAAAGCAACACAGCATCTGGGAAAGGTCCTGTTTTCGGCCTTCTTCTTCGGCCAGGAGGAGGTCCAAACGCCAGATATCTGTACACCTTCCCTTTAAGAGGAAAGCTTGTCAGCAGGGAGCGCTCTAACCACTGAAACTCAGAGGAGAGAGCCTGTCTACCAGGTCTGCTGACAGACGATACTCAGAATCACCAGAAGAACAACCTCTGAACAGAGACAACTATAACAACTCCAGAGATTACCAGATGGCAAGAGGTAAATGTAAGAATCTTACTAACAGAAACCAAGACCACTCACCATCATCAGGACCCAGCACTCCCACTTCGCCCAGTCCAGGGCACCCCAACACACCTGAAAAGCTAGACCTGGATTTAAAAACATATCTCATGATGATGGTAGAGGACATCAAGAAGGACTTTAAAGAACTACAGGAGAACATGGCTAAAGAGTTACAAGTCCTTAAAGAAAAACAGGAAAACACAACCAAACTGGTAGAAGTCCTTAAAGAGAAACAGGAAAACACATCCAATCAGATGATGGAAATGAACAAAACCATACTAGACCTAAAAAGGGAAGTAGACACAATAAAGAAAACCCAAAATGAGGCAACACTAAAGATAGAAACCCTAGGAAAGAAATCTGGAACCATAGATATGAGCATCAGCAACAGAATACAAGAGATGGAAGAGAGAATCTCAGGTGCAGAAGATTCCATAGAGAACATCGGCACAACAATAAAGGAAAATGGAAAATGCAAAAAGATCCTAACTCAAAACATCCAGGAAATACAGGACACAATGAGAAGACCAAACCTACGGATAATAGGAGTGGATGAGAATGAAGATTTTCAACTCAAAGGACCAGCAAACATCTTCAACAAAATCATAGAAGAAAACTTCCCAAATCTAAAGAAAGCGATGCCCATGAACATACAAGAAGCCTACAGAACTCCAAATAGGCTGGACCAGAAAAGAAATACTTCCCGACACATAATAATAAGAACAACAAATGCACTAAATAAAGATAGAATACTAAAAGCAGTAAGAGAAAAAGGCCAAGTAACATATAAAGGCAAGCCTATTAGAATTACACCAGATTTTTCACCAGAGACTATGAAAGCCAGAAGATCCTGGACAGATGTTATACAGACACTAAAAGAACACAAATTCCAGCCCAGCTTACGATACCCAGCCAAACTCTCAATTAACATAGATGGAGAAACCAAAGTATTCCACGACAAAACCAAATTCACACATTATCTCTCCAGGAATCCAGCCCTTCAAAGGATAATAACAGAAAAAAACCAATACAAGGACGGGAACCACGCCCTAGAAACAACAAGAAGGTAATCCCTCAACAAACCTAAAAGAAGACAGCCACAAGAACAGAATGCCAACTTTAACAACAAAAATAACAGGAAACAACAATTACTTTTCCTTAATATCTCTTAATATCAATGGACTCAACTCCCCGATAAAAAGACATAGACTAACAAACTGGCTACACAAACAAGACCCAACATTTTGCTGCTTACAGGAAACTCATCTCAGAGAAAAAGATAGACACTACCTCAGAATGAAAGGCTGGAAAACAATTTTCCAAGCAAATGGTATGAAGAAACAAGCTGGAGTAGCCATTCTAATATCTGATCAGATTGACTTCCAACCCAAAGTCATCAAAAAAGACAGGGAGGGGCACTTCATACTCATCAAAGGTAAAATCCTCCAAGAGGAACTATCAATCCTGAATATCTATGCTTCAAATACAAAGGCAGCCACATTCAATAAAGGAACTTTAGTAAATCTCAAAGCACACATTGCACCTCATACAATAATAGTGGGAGACTTCAACACACCACTTTCACCAATGGATAGATCATGGAAACAGAAACTAAACAGGGACACAGTGAAACTAACAGAAGTTATGGATCAAATGGATCTGGCAGATATCTACAGAACATTTTACCCTAAAACAAAAGGATATACCTTCTTCTCAGCACCTCATGGTACCTTCTCCAAAATTGACCACATAATTGGTCACAAAACAGGCCTCAATAGATACAAAAATATTGAACTTGTCCCATGCATCCTATCAGATCACCATGGACTAAGGCTGATCTTCAATAACAAAATAAATAATAGAAAGCCAACATTCACGTGGAAACTGAACAACACTCTTCTCAATGATACCTTGGTCAAGGAAGGAATAAAGAAAGAAATTAAGGACGTTTTAGAGTTCAATGAAAATGAAGCCACAACATACCCAAACTTATGGGATGCAATGAAAGCATTTTTAAGAGGAAAACTCATAGCTCTGAGTGCCTCCAAAAAGAAACTAGAGAGAGCACACATTAGCAGATTGACAACACACCTAAAAGCACTAGAACAAAAGGAAGCAAATTCACCCAAGAGGAGTAGACGGCAGGAAATAATCAAACTCAGGGGCGAAATCAACCAAGTGGAAACAAGAAGAACTATTCAAAGAATCAACCAATCAAGGAGCTGGTTCTTTGAGAAAATCAACAAGATAGATAAACCCTTAGCCAGACTCACTAGAGGGCACAGGGAAAGCATTCTAATTAACAAAATCAGAAATGAAAAAGGAGACATAACAACAGATCCTGAAGACATCCAAAACACCATCAGATCCTTCTACCAAAGGCTATACTCAACAAAACTGGAGAACCTGGATGAAATGGAGAAGTTCCTAGACAGATACCAGGTACCAAAGTTGAACCAAGATCAGGTTAATGATCTAAACAGCCCTATATCCCCCAAAGAAATAGAAGCAGTCATTAATAGTCTCCCAACCAAAAAAAGCCCAGGACCAGATGGGTTTTGTGCAGAGTTCTATCAGACCTTCAAAGAAGATCTAATCCCAGTTCTTCACAAACTATTCCACAAAATAGAAACAGAAGGTACTCTAGCCAACTCATTCTATGAAGCCACAATTACTCTGATACCTAAACCACAAAAAGACCCAACAAAGATAGAAAACTTCAGACCAATATCACTTATGAATATTGATGCAAAAATCCTCAATAAAGTTCTTGCTAACCGAATCCAAGAACACATCAAAACAATCATCCATCCTGACCAAGGAGGTTTCATCCCAGGGATGCAGGGATGGTTCAATATACGGAAATCCATCAACGTAATCCAGTATATAAACAAACACAAAGACAAAAACCACATGGTCATCTCGTTAGATGGGGAAAAAGCATTTGACAAGATCCAACACCCATTCATGATAAAAGTCTTGGAAAGATCAGGAATTCAAGGCCCATACCTAAACATGATAAAAGCAATCTACAGCAAACCAGTAGCCAACATCAAAGTAAATGGTGAGAAGCTTGAAGCAATCCCTCTAAAATCAGGGACTAGACAAGGCTATCCACTTTCTCCATACCTATTCAACATAGTACTTGAAGTCCTAGCCAGAGCAATTCGACAACAAAAGGAGATCAAAGGGATACAAATTGGAAAAGATGAAGTCAAAATATCACTTTTTGCAGATGATATGATAGTATATATAAGTATATATAAGTGACCCGAAAATGATAGTATATATAAGTATATATAAGTGACCCTAAAAATTCACAAATAATATAAAATATCTTGGCGTGACTCTAACTAAGGAAGTGAAAGATCTGTACAATAAAAACTTCAAGTCTCTGAAGAAAGAAATTATAGAAGATCTCAGAAGATGGAAAGATCTCCCATGCTCATCGATTGGCAGGATCAACATTGTAAAAATGGCTATCTTGCCAAAAGCAATCTACAGATTCAATGCAATCCCCATCAAATTTCCAAATCAATTCTTCAACGAATTAGAAAGTGCAATCTGCAAATTCATCTGGAATAACAAGAAACCTAGGATAGCAAAAACTCTTCTCAAGGACAAAAGAACCTCTGGTGGAATCACCATGCCGGACCTAAAGCTTTACTACAGAGCAATTGTGATAAAAACTGCATGGTACGGTTATAGTGACAGACAAATAGACCAATGGAATAGAATTGAAGACCCAGAAATGAACCCACACACTTACGGTCACTTGATCTTCGACAAGGGAGCTAAAACCATCCAGTGGAAGAAAGACAGCATTTTCAACAAATGGTGCTGGCACAACTGGTTGTTAACATGTAGAAGAATGCGAATCGATCCATTCCTATCTCCTTGTACTAAGGTCAAGTCTAAGTGGATCAAGGAACTTCACATAAAACCAGAGACACAGAAACTTATAGAGGAGAAAGTCGGGAAAAGCCTTGAAGATATGGGCACAGGGGAAAAATTCTTGAATAGAACAGTAATGGCTTGTGCTGTAAGATCAAGAATTGACAAGTGGGACCTCATGAAACTGCAAAGCTTCTGCAAGGCTAAAGACACCATCAATAAGACAAAAAAACCACCAACAGATTGGGAAAGGATCTTCACCTATCCTAAATCAGATAAGGGACTAATATCCAATATATATAAAGAACTCAAGAAGGTGGACTCCAGAAAGTCAAATAACCCCATTAAAAATGGGGCTCAGAACTGAACAAAGAATTCTCACCTGAGGAATACTGAATGGCAGAGAAGCACCTGAAAAAATGTTCAACATCCTTAATCATCAGGGAAATGCAAATCAAAACAACCCTGAGATTCCACCTCACACCAGACAGAATGGCTAAGATCAAAAATTCGGTGACAGCAGATGCTGGCGAGGATGTGGAGAAAGAGGAACACTCCTCCATTGTTGGTGGGATTGCAAGCTTGTACAACCACTCTGGAAATCAGTCTGGCGGTTCCTCAGAAAATTGGACATAGTACTACTGGAGGATCCAGCAATACCTCTCCTGGGCATATATCCAGAAGATGTCCCAACCAGTAAAAAGGACACATGCTCCACTATGTTCATAGCAGCCCTATTTATAATAGCCAGAAGCTGGAAAGAACCCAGACGTCCCTCAACAGAGGAATGGATACAGAAATTATGGTACATTTACACAATGGAGTACTACTCAGCTATTAAAAAGAATGAATTTATGAAATTCCTAGCTAAATGGATGGACCTGGAGGGCATCATCTTGAGTGAAGTAACACAATCACAAAAGAACTCACACAATATGTATTCACTGATAAATGGATATTAGCCCAAAACTTAGGATACCCAAGATATAAGATACAATTTGCTAAACGCATGAAACTCAAGAAGAATGAAGACCAAAGTGTGGACACTGTGCCCCTTCTTAGAATTGGGAACAAAACACCCAGGGAAGGAGTTACAGAGACAAAGTTCGTAGCTGTGATGAAAGGATGGACCATTTAGAGACTGCCGTATCCAGGGATCCTTCCCATAAGCAGCTTCTAAACGCTGACACCATTGCATACACTAGCAAGATTTTGCTGAAAGGACCCAAATATAGCTGTCTCTTGTGAGACGATGCCGGGGCCTAGCAAACACAGGAGTGGATGTTCACAGTCAGCTATTGGATGTATCACAGGGCTCCCTATGCAGAAGCTAGAGAAAGTACCCAAGGAGCTAAAGGGATCTGCAACCCTATTGTCGGAACAACATGATGTACTAACCAGAACCCCGGAGCTCTTGTCTCTAGCTGCAAATGTATCGAAAGATGGCCTAGTCGGCCATCATTGGAAAGAGAGGCCCATTGGACTTGCAAACGTTATATGCCCCAATATAGGGGAATGCCAGGGCCAAAAGAATGGGAATGGGTGGGTAGGGAAGTGGGGGGCGCTATGGGGGACTTTTGGGATAGCATTGGAAATGTAACTGAGGAAAATATGTAATAAAAAAAAAAAAAGAAATGGAAAAGACAAACCAAGGAAGGTTTGCAATTACATAATGAGGCAGCTCAGCCCAGCTCTTAGGTTGGAAATAAGACTACAGAATAGGATACACCTAAAGACAGACAGCCATTGCTTTTTCTTTTGGAGGCTGAAAGGATACACCTGAAGACAGCCATTGCTGTGTGTGCTTGATGTTTATCTGGTAATTTTTTTTTTTAATTTTTAAAAACTTTATCCTCTTTCTTTCTTTCTTTCTTTCTTTCTTTCTTTCTTTCTTTCTTTCTTTCTTTCTTTCTTTCTTTCTATTATTATTTTTTTCTCAGAACGGGTTTCTCTGTGCAGCCCAGGCTGACTTGGAACTTCCTCTGCAAGCCAGGGTGACCTTGAATGCAGAAATCTGCCTGAGGCTAAAGGTGTGGTCCACAATTGCCTCAGCTCTACTCTAATTCTGTGTATGTATATATGTATGAATAGAAGTAATATTAATCCATTAATATCTCTTTTTCCTAAAATTCATGTTATTCCTCCTTATCTTTCTCTCTCACTCCCTGTTTGTGTGCATGTGTGTGTTAGTCTAGGGTACACAGATTACAGAAATCATATTTCCCACGGATTCTTAGAAATAAACAAGGAAGCCGGGCGTAGTGGAGCACCCCTTTAATCCCAGCACTTGGCAGGCAGAGGCCGGCAGATTTCTGCATTTCAGGCCATCCTGGTCTACAGAGTGAGTTCCAAGACACCCAGGGCTACACAAAGAAACACTGTCTTGAACGCCCCTCCCTCCTAAAAATAATAAAGAAGTAATAGACAAAAAGCAAGAGAAAAACATGTGGCCATGGCTGCTGGTGGCTTTTCAGTGACTCCTCACCCTTCTGCTCTGGATTCAGTTAAGTTCTATTCCACTAGTAGCTGGGAAAGAAGGGGAAGAAACAGAAGCAACCTGGAACTATAGGTCTCGTGACGGCCAGCCACCTCCATCTTGAGAAGGGTGGTCAGTCAGCAGACAAGATGGCCGCCATCCACATGTCGCCTTTCAGCATGGTGAGGTCAATGTGTCAATGTTCAACCGAGTGAAAGAACAAGGAAGTAGACATGCAGACAACAGACATGCAGGCACACCACCTCCCTTCCCTTCTGTTGTTTGGGAAAAGACACACAATTTTTATTATTTACAGTAAGCCTTAAAAAGCACTCTGACAGCCTCACAGATATCTACCTTCTATGTGATTAGAATTTACATTTTTTTTTAATTAATTCTCAGGAGTTGCATGGTTACTTGTCCTAGGTTATGGTGCCCTCTTCTGGCATATAGTCATATAGGCAGCAGATACAGCACACACACACACACACAAAAACACAAACACACTTACATTGAATACTAATAGTAATAATAACAACAAACAAACAAGGAAGCAAGCAAGCAAACAAACAAACAAACAAATATATAAATAAGAGGGAAAAAGAGATTCTGGCTTCTGCCAGGCTGTGTGGGTGGCAAAGGCAGGCAGGCAGAGAGGACCTCTGTGAGTTTGAGGCTACCCAAGCCTACACTGATAGTTCCAGAACAGACTGCCTGGGCTACACCAAGAGAAACCCTACCTCGAGGCAAAAGAAAACAAAAGCAGAGAAGGTTCTGGCTTTTATTTTACTGATCTGTCTGTCTGTCTTTCTTTCACCAGGCTGGCCTCGAACTCAGAAACTGACTGCCTCTGCCTCTCGAGTGCTCTCATTAAGAGCTTGAGCCACCACTGAATGACAGGTTTTCTAAGTCTTACCTTGCTCTTGCTGTCTGTTCTCAGCTGTGAAACCCTCATTAACATATGTAGTCAGTCCTGGGTCAGCCAGAGCTACAGACTGAGGCCTTATCTAAAACCAAATAAAACAAAACAAAACAACAAATAGAAATAATAAAATACATAAATTAAGCAACCACATCATATCTTTTCTCTCTCTAGATGGTACTCAAAAATTGCAGCAGTTTGCCTGTGAGACCTCAGCTCTGGACACTGAGGCTGTTTCCCTACCAAGTAATAGGGCTGAACTTGAGGAGCTCTACAGCTCAGTTGTGTCCCCTGCTTTTTTAAAAAAAAGAGTTGTTTTCAAAGGTTGCAGGTTCTTACCACTGTTGCTTGTTACAGATGAATTATAGCCCTGAACTTTCAATGGTACTTAAAGGCACAGACAGGTGCTTCCTATAGACATAAGAGCCCAAGTCTTGTGGTCATAACCAGTGGTAATAACCTGGGCGGAAGGGTGCAAGGCTTCTTGTGTTTGTAAGTGGTAACAGAAGGCTTTCTCTTGTTGGTACCCTATCACAAGCTACACTGTCTATTCTTTATCCTGGTTAGTGTTTCCTTGCTTTATTTTCACTACATAGCTCCTTTTTCTTCATAGCATTGGCTTTCCTGAACCAGGCAGTCCTTGAAATCAGTGATTTGCCTGTCTTGCCGGGATTACACTCTGAGCTACCATCCAGAGGGAAGCAACCTGCTGAGTTTAGACTGCTCTCTCTCCAGGTTTCCCCTATGAACATGCAACTGGCAGTCCTGCCTGGTCTTTCTTTTTTTTTTATCCTTTTTAAAAAATGTTTATTTATTTATTTATTTATTTATTTATTTATTTATTTATGTATTTATTAGATATAAGTACACTGTAGCTGTCTTCAGACTCTCCAGAAGAGGGTGTCAGATTCTGGAGAATCTAAATCCCTCTTATGGTCTGCACATGATGTACATAAACATAGCCTCACATATACTTCTAAAAATTTAAAGATGGGTGGGGCCACTGAAAGGGCTCAACAATTAACAGCATTGTCTCCTCTTCCAGAGAACCTGGGCTCAACTACCAGCATCTATATGGTGGCCCATCTCCAGTTCCAGGGGATCTGATACTCTGTTCTGGCTTCTGTGGGCACTGTATACACATGTAAAACACCCTTACACTAAAAATAAAATACATCATTGAGAGAGAGGAAAGAGGGCTTTTGAGAGAGAAAGAGAGGGGAGGTCATCGTACCTCTTGACAGGTTTGAAAAATCAGAGCTTCATCACTCACACAAATTAATAACTGCAAAATATTTTTTAAACAAACTCTGCCATGTACCCTTAAAAATATCAAGAAAAGAAGTAAGTTCTATGAGCAACAGTTATATTGACTGTATCTAAAGGATAGTCATGAGCATATTCTCTAAACAGAAAAAGGTCTGGTAATCTTAGAAATGGAAAAGAGAAACCAAGTATTTCTTCATATAAAAGCATACAGTAAGTGAACATTTAAAACTACAAGAGGCTACAATGTGGCATGGAGGTGGAGATTAGTCCAACCTTGGGAAAGTCACACGTGAACCCCTTTAAGTTGGGGTTGCAGGGAGGTGATGATTGGTTCCTTCCTATGCTGGTTCTTTTGTGCCTCTTCCTTCCACGATTAGGAAGGTTTGCAATTACATAATGAGGCAGCTCAGCCAAGCCCTTAATTTGGAAATAGGACTAGAGGATAGGATACACCTGAAGACAGACAGCCATTGCTCTGTCTTCTTCATGCTTCAATGGAAGCATCTGGTATTCTGTGTGCAGTGTGATAGGTCCCATTACAGAGGCATAGGTAATAACCAGATTCCTGGCACTCTGACAGAAAAGGACCTAGGAGAAGCCCCGAGGGTGGGTGTGGATAGGACATTGCCTGAGCCTCCTTTGGCTCAGATCCGTACCCCTGGATTGGTTGGACCCTCACTAGGATCCCCAACTTAACCCTACTGACATCTAGGTTAGTCATTTGAGCTCTAGTTAGATTCCCTTGACTGACCTGTTGGCCCCTATGGCCACCCTAAGTCAGCTCCCAGATCCTGTGCCACCTAGGCTCAGACTTGACAGGCTATGTCTGTTAGCAACAAAATCAGGGTGCCAGACTCACAGGAGACATTTCTTACGTTTAGATTACGTTCAGTTTGGGGGAAACTGAGGACAACACAGACGTCGGTGGAGGCCAATATACAGTTTAGTAAGCAAATACTGATCAGATGCGCAAAGACCTGCTACAGCGATGGAAACAGGTTTAACCATGCTCCTCCAGTGCCAGCCATGGCTTTGCCTGTCTGCATTGTATTTCTATGATATGGCAACGGAGCAGGTGCTCACCAAGGATTTGCTCTGGGGATGCTTTCCCAGTGGTGGTCACAATTAGTAAACTTCTAAGCTAAAGAACAGTTCCCCATCTAGCACAGTCGTTAGAGCACGAGATTATTAATCTCAGGGTCATTGGATTGAGCCCAATGTTGGACGAGATGTTATTTTAGTTGGGTCACGACTGGAGACAATGCTGGCACTTCCCAGGAGTGCCCCATGGTTGGGGTTCTGCTTTCTGTATCTCTGACATTAGAACTGGAGGTAGGGAGCATTTGGTGGGTCTTTTGCTCTGCTTGAAGCATCACTGGGTGCACTAAATTGCAGTGGGTGCAAGTGTTACAGACTCTACACTAGTTTTGACATTCTCGAGCCATTGGGGCACTGGGTAGTCTTGGATTAACCTTTTCAGGTAGATTCGAAACTCAATTCTTTTGGTGTTTGCTGAATTCAACCAAAAGATTTCCAAGATATCCCTCTTAGAAAGACTAGCTGGAGCTTCTCTTTAAGGCTTGTTGGACCTACCCCTAGAGGATTCTCGCTTAGGGTCTGAGAGGATCTTCCTAGGTTCAAATCTTGGACCAGTCCTCTTCTTTTGCCAATCAAACCCTGAGGATTAAAAGTCAACCTTGGCTCCTTAGAAGGTATGACTAAACAAATGAAAATGGAAATCCGTAAGTACCCAAAGTGGTATTTTTGGTTGGTTTCTTTGGACCTTGTTTTCTGTTTTAGGCTGAGTCTTGTTCCTTTACCTTAGGCTGCTCCTGACAAAGTCAAGGATAGCTGCATTTCTAATCTTCATGCCTTCACTTCTTGTGGGCTGGAAAGATAGGCATGTGTATTAATCTGGTGTTCAGGTTGGAACCCAGGCTTAGGCAAGCAATTAGATGAGCTACAGCATCAGCTCATAACTCAAAATGTCCACCAAGTATTGCTGGCATTATTCAAATTAGCCTGAAGGATACAAATATTGGAAAATGTTGGAATTAAAAAAAATCAATCCAGCTGCTCTGGCAAATCAGGGAGAACTGGAGCAGGCCTCTGAGATGCACCAGCTTCTAGTCAGGTCTTTAGTGCATTTGACATACCCTGAGCTACATGAGAAGAAACACAAATAGCTAAAACAGGATTGTGAGACTAGCTGCAAGACATGTGGCTGGCAAATAAAAACTGCTTTGAAATTTGCCAGTAGCCCTTAAGTGCAAATCTGGTTCCAGATCACTGGCCTTTAATCATCACTAGTTTGCTTGGGTCCAACCCACAGGACCCAAAAAGTAGTCAAGAGCCTGTGACCTCTTCAGATTTGATGGACTAGCATTGTTCAGGTCCCAAGGTGTGCAGATCTAAGAAAGGAGAGGTGCTGCCAAACCTGGCTAGGGTCTCAGCTTTGCGAATCTGCCTTGGAACTTCCCTTTTTTCCATAATCTCCTTAAAAAGGCAAAGGATTTTTACATTTAAGAAGTCCTTGCACTTCGGATAGGAAACATACTCCAAGAACCACAGTCAGCCCTCTGGCCTCTGTAGAGTCCTGACTGAGCCTGGTTCTCCCAGCTCAGTGTTTTGAAATCACAAGGTGGATTCCTGTGCAGAGAATGAATAGATGCGAGTAGGAGGAATGAGTCCTTCTAGGGTTCTGTGAGCTGGAAGACGTAGTGTGGACTTAACCGAACAAGCGTCAGGTTCTGCCGAATTTTCACCACTGGGTAAACTGCCAGATACCATGAAAGAAGAGAGGGACTCTTCTAAGGAGTCGCTTCGGGCATCTCTCCGGGGTGGGAGGATTGATTCGAACCCTGATAACTCTGTTGCTCTGGTGTCTACACTTCGATGCTCCCAGCAAAATCTTCAAGGTCCTGAACAGTGGCCAGGCTTCCAAGGTGGCATTCAGTCCTGCGACTGTACGTGTGGGATGCAGAGAAGGCCCTGATTTCTTCTATCCAGCCTTACAGAATCAGCTGAGCTCTTTCCTTTTTCAGTAGGGGGCTGCCCCAACTTCTCGCTCAGCATCACTTTCATGGAATTACCTAATAGGCAATCATAACTGTTAGCTACTTTTAGAAGAGGCAAAAGTAGGTGTTAGCTGAAAGAAGAGGTCATTAATAAGGGAAGAACTAAATACATTTAGCTCTTTTGTCCACTGCCCCCACAACCCCGGCCCCCTGGCTGGTTCCCAGGCTGACTTTGAAATCTCCTTAACCTAGCCTCCGAAGTACTGCCCATACAGGAGTGAGTGATATCCATCTCACTTCATGTTTTTCGTAACAACATCACAAAGGCAAATTTAGTCTATTCTTGTCTACATGGCTGATAAAACCCGGGAGAGGGTTTATTTTTGTTTTTTAAATAAAACAAGCTGTGATGGTTCAGCTCCTATCAGTGCGAAAGTCTTTTACTTCCCTCGACTAGAGAGGGAGGCAGAAAACAGACTAGAAGATGGATGAGCAGGAAGGCCAAAAGAAGAGAGGTTGCTTGTTTGACAGTGACTGTGGACTGAAATAATGATTGGGGACCTGGGAGGGTCCAGGGAGAATAATTTTAGTGAATTAACCCGGTTAATTAATGGGTGATCTTCGGTTTGAATTTCTATTTAAGAATAAGAGCCAGTTCTGTGACTTCTAACATTCTTTCAAGGTGGGAAAAAGACTGCTGTTGGACTATGATTTGAGCTCCAGCAAATTGGTCTGTGATTTAGGGAGCACTCTGAAAGAAAAAACAAAACAAAACAAAACAAAAAAAAAACAGATACTTTGAGTCCAAGAACAGTGATTGTTGGCAGAACCTTCCTGGAATAAGCACACGGAAACAACTTAGAGTGGAAGAGAGATGTCAAAGGTGGACCGAAGCCAAGACAGCTCCTGCAAGTCTTTGTAATTTCATTTTATTCTTTAAAACCATTAGGTAGGGTCGACAAGCTAGTGTTTAAGTGCTGGCATCAGTCAGCAGGCTGGGAAGGGCAATGGGCCACTGCCTCACCTGGCTCTTTAGGCCTCTCTGGTTCAGGTAGTAAGTGAAGCTGGGCTCTGCAAATAGAGTGCAAGCAACACTTTAGTAAACAACTAAGTAAATCAATAAATTGACACCAAATAATTGTTTTGGTAAAGCTAGTTTTACTTCACTATATTCTGGGAAATGGACTGGTCGGTCACTCACTGTGACTTTGATAACGTATGTCTAGTTAGTGACTCTCCTTTCTTTCCTTCGTCCTTCCATCTTTTTTTATTTCCTTCCACCGTCTCCTCCTTACTCCCATCCTCCTTCCTTCTGTTGCACTGAAGAGTGCAGAGTGGCTATTGGCATGTTTTGTGAAGAATTACCCCTAAGAGTACTGCTCCAGGTGTTTGTGTTCTGGCTAGAGTATCAGCTGGCTTTAAACCACAGAGTCATCAACCTGGAGGAGGAAGGGAGAGGAGGTCAAAGGCAGCAAGAGAGTTGAAGCTGGAGCCAACAGACTCTGTTCTATTTTCTTAATCGATTGTCTTCTAGACAGCACCTTGGCACACAGCTCAAGATGGACTTGATTTCTCTGCCCCTTGCTATTTCTTTCCCTCTCCACTTCCCCTCCCATTTTCCCAGGCAGGCTTCACATCCAATACACAACCAAGGATGATCTCAACCCCTCCACCCTTTAAAATGTATTAATCATTTCACTTGTTTATATTTCAAGTGTTATCCCCCTCCTGCTCTCCCCTCCCTGAGGCCCAACTTTTCCCCCTCCCCACCCAGCCACTCCCACCTAATCCATCTAGTATCCCCCTTCTCTGGTGTATCAAGCCTCAACAGGACCAAGTGCCACCCCTCCCACTGACGCCAGACAAGGTAATTTTCTGCTACATAAGTATTTTTAGTCATGAACCCGCCCATGTATACTCCTTTAGTTGGTAGATTACTCTCTGGGAGCTCTGAGGGGTCTGGTTAATTGATAGTGTTGTTCGTCCTGTGGGGTTGCCATCCCCTTCAGCTCCTTCAGCCCTTCCCCTAATTTTTCCATTGGGGTCCCCACACTCAGTCCAATAGTTTCTGTGAGTTTCTCCATCTGTCTTAGTCAGTTGCTGACAGAGGCTCTCAGAGGATACACAGACATACAAGGCTCCTGTCTGTAAGCACATCTTGGCATCAGCAGTAGTGTTGGGGTTTTGTGTCTGTGGGTAGAATACAGTACTATAGTCTCTGGATGGACTTTCCTTCAGTCTCTGCTCCATTTTTGTCCCTAAATTTCCTTTAGACAGAGACAATTTTCGGTATTTTTTTAAAAATGGGTGGGTGTCCCCATCCCTCAACTGAGTCCCTTGTCCATCTCCTGGATTTAGTCCCTTCAGGCTCCATCTCCCCTGTATTTCAGCTGTTGTTATGCCATTGAGTTCTGGGAACCTCTTGAATTCCTGGCATCTGGGAATTTCTAGTGCATCTCCTAGTTCCCCAAACCCCGCTGCTACTTATTCCTATTCATTCTCCTGGCCCTCTAGACGGCTCTCCTGTCTCTTCCCATACCTGACCCTGTCCTTCCTTCTTTCTTCCCCTCCCTTACTCTCTCCCACCCTGATACCCCTTCCTCTGCCTGCCATGATTATTTTGTTACCTCTTCTAAGTAGGTTTGAAGAGCCGACACTTTGGTCTCCCTTCTTGTACAACTTCATTTGACTTTTAGTTGTCGCTTGGGTATTCTGAGCTTTTGGGCTAAAATCCACTTATCGGTGAGTACATACCATGCAAGGCCTTTTGGATTTGGGTTACCTCACTCAAGAAAATATTTTCTAGTTCCATCCATGTGCCTACAACGTTAATGATGCGATCATTTTTTAATATCTGAGAAGTATTCCATTGTGTAAATGTACCACAGTTTCTGTAACAATTCTTCCATAGAGGGGCATCTGGGTTGTTTCCAGCTCATGGTTATTAAAAATTAGGGTTCAGTGAACACATTGGTGCACGTATCTTTGTTCTGTTTGGAGCACCTTTAGAGCATATGACAACACACTGGAGCATGTGAAACCACAGTGGAGAATGTGACACCAGAGTGGAGTATTGTGACACCACAGTGGAGAAATGTGACACCACAGAGGAGTAGGGGGACAGCACCGTGGAGCACTGTGACAACGAAGAGGAGCACTGTGACACCACAGAGGAGCACAATGACACCACAGTGGAGGAGTGTGACAACAGATTAGAGCAGTGCAACATCAGAGTGGAACACTGTGACATCACAATAAAGCACTGTAAAGCACTGTGACACCACGGTGGAGCACTGTGACAGCAGAGTGGAGCACTGTGACCCGAGAGTGGAGCACTGTGACAGCACAGTGGACCACTGTGGCATCAGAGTGGAGCATTGTGACATGACAGTTGAGCACTGTGACACGACAGTGCAGCAGTGTGACAGTGAGGGGAGCACACTTACATCACTGTGGAGAACTGTGTCAGAAAGGTGGAACACTGTGACACAATAGTGTAGCAGTGTGACACCACAGTGGAGCACTGTGACAACACAGAGCAGCACGGTGACAGTAGAGTGGAGCACTGTGACATGACAGTGGAGCACTGTGATACCACAGTAGAGCACTGATAAACCACAGTGAGCACTGTGACACAACAGTGGACCGCTGTGATACCACAGTGCAGCACTGTCTCCCCACAGTGAACCACAATGAAACTACAGTGGAGAACTCTGACAACACAGTGGAGCATGTGACACCACAGTGGAGCATTGTGACACCAGAGAGGAGAACTCTGATACCACAGTGGCATACTGTGACACCAAAGTGGAGCATTGTGACAACGAAGTGGAGCACTGTGACACCACAGTGGAGCACTGTGAGATCACATTAGAGCAGGGTGACAACAGCGTAGAGAAGTGGGACATCACAGTGGAGCATTGTAAAACCACAGTTGAGCACAGTGACAGAGAAAGCCTAAAAAACGTGAAACATAAAAAATAACACTGTAGGAACTGAAATATGGAAAGAAAAATTGAAAATCATCAAATATGAGAAAATCACACTGTAGACCTTGAATATGGCGATAAACCCTGAAAAACGTCGAAAATTAAAAACTCACAATATAGGACCTGGAATATTGTGAGAAACCCTGAAAAACAGTAGAAATTTAAAAACTTACACTCTACAACCAGGTATATGGCGACAAATACTGAAAAATGTGAAAAATGATAAACTCAAACGGTAGGAACAGAAATATGACAAGAAACCCTGAAAAACGTGGAAATTTAAAAACAAACACTGTAGGACCTGGAATATGGCAAGAAGCACTGGAAAAAAAACGTGGAAAATGAGAAACTCACGCTGTAGGACCTGGAATATGGGAAGAAACCCGGGAAAATGTGGAAAATGAGACAACCACACTGTAGGACCTGGAATGTGTCTAGAAACCCAGAAGAGGGGAAAAATGAGAAAATCATAATGCAGTACCTGGAATATCGCAAGAAACCCTGAAAAACGTGAAAAATTAAAAACTTACCCTGTAGGACCTGTAATATGGCAAGAAAACGGAAATTCATTGAAAATGAGAAAATCACACTGTAGGACCTGGAATATGGAGAGAAACCTTGAAAAACGTAGAAATTAAAAACTCACACTGTAGGACCTGGAATATGGCGAGAAAACCTGAAGAACGTGGAAAATAAAAATATAACAGTGTAGGACCAGGGACATGGCAAGAAAATATGGTGGCTCACAACCATCCGTAACGAGATCTGGCTCCCCCTTCTGGAGTGTCTGAGGAAAGCTACAGTGTACTTACGTATAATAAATAAATAAATCTTTTAAAAAAAAAGAAAATTTGAAAATAACACTGCAGGACCTGGTATAAGGCTAGAAACACTGAAAAATGAGAAACTCAAACTATAGGACTTGGAATATGTTGAGAAACCTTGACAAACATGGAAAATTGAAAACTTACACTATAGGACTGGGAATCTGGCAAGAAATCCTGAAAATCATGAACAATGAGAAAATCAAACTGTAGAAGCTGGAATATGGCAAGAAACCCTGAAACACGTAGAAAATTAAAAACTCACACTGTAGGTCCTGGAATATGGCAAGAAACTCTAAAAAACATGGAAAATTGAAATTAAAATTGTAGGAACTGGGATATGGTGAAAAACTCTGAAAAATGTGAAAAATTAAAAATTAAACCTGTAGGACATGGAATATAGCGAGAAACCCTGAAAAACGTGGAAAATAAGAAAATGACACTGTAGGACTTGGAATATAGTAAGAAAACCTTTAAAAAGTGGAAAATAAAAAAAACTAAAAGTGTAGGACCTAAAATATGACAAGAAAACTTCAATATCCTGAAAAATGAGAAAATCAAACTGTAGTACGTGGAATATGGCAGGAAAACCTGAAAAAAATTGAAAATAAAAAACTCACACCCAATAACCTGCAAATTATGTAAAATAAGAAAATCACACTGTAGGACCTGGAATATGGAGAGAAACACTGAAAGACTTGGAAAATGAGAAACCCAAACTGTAGGACCTGGAATAGGCTGAGAAACCCTGAAAAACGTGGAAAATTAAAAACTTACATGGTTGGACCTGGAATATGTTGAGAAAACCTGAAAAAGGTGGAAAATAAGAAACTTACTCTGTAGGACCTGGAATATGGCAAGAAACCCAGAGAAAGGTGGAAAATGAGAAAATAACACTGCAGGACCTGGTATAAGGCTAGAAACACAAAAAATTAGAAACTCAAACTATAGGACTTGGAATATGTCGAGAAACCTTGACAAACATGGGAAATTGAAAACTTATACTATAGGACTGGGAATATGGTAAGAAAACATGAAAAATCACAGAAAATGAGAAAATCACACTGTAGAATCTGGAATATGGCAAGAAACCCTGAAACACGTGGAAAATTAAAAATTCACACTCTAGGACCTGGAATATGGTGAGAAGAACTGGATAATATGAAAAATGAGAAACTCAAACTATAAGAACTGGAATATGGAAAGAAAACCTTAAAATTGTGGAAAATGAGAGAATCACAATGTAGGACCTGGAATATGGTGTGAAATCCTGAAAAACGTGGAAAATTAAAAACTCACACTCTGGGGCCTGGAATATGGCAAGATTCCCTATAAAACGTGGAAAAGGAGAAACTCACAGTGGAGGACCTGGAATGTGGCAAGAAACCCTGAAAGAGGTGGAAAATGACAAAATCACACTGCAGGACTTAGAATATGGGAGAAAACCTGAAAAAATCGGATAATTAAAAAACCTAAAAATAATGAAAAATGAGAAAAATCACACTGCAGTACCTAGAATATGGCAAGAACCCCTGAATAATGTGAACAATAAGAAACTCAAATGGTAGGATATGGAATATGGCAAGAAACACAGAAAACCGTGGAAAATTAAAAACTCACACTGAAGGGCCTGGGATATGACGAGAAAACCTGAAAATCATGAAAAATGATAAAATCTCACTGTAGGACCTAGAATATGGCAAGAAACACTGAAAAACGTGGAAAATAAGAAATTCAAACTGCCGGACCTGGAATGTGGCGAGAAACCCTGAAAACGAGGAAAATTAAAAACTAACATTGTAGGAACAGGAATATGGAGAGAAAACCTGAAAAACGTGGAAAATTAAAAACTCGCACTGTAGGACATGGAATATGGCAAGAAACCCTGAAAAAGTTGGAAATTTAAAAACTCACACTCTAGGACTTGGAATAAGACAAGAAACTCTGAAAAATGTGGAAAATTAAAATCAAACAGTGAATGACCTGGAATATGGTGAGAAACCCTGAAAAACGTGGAAAATGAGAAACTCACACTCTAGGACCTGGAAAATGGAGAGAAACCCAGAAAAAGATGGAAAATGAGAAAATCACACTGATGGACCTGGAATGTGTCTAGAAACCCAGAAAGAGGGGAAAAATGAGAAATCATACTGAAGTACCTAGAATATCGCGAGAAACCCCGACAAATGTGGAAAATTAAAAACTTACCCTGTATGACCAGGAATAGGGCAAGAAAACCTGAAAATCGCTGAAAAGGAAAAATCAGACTGTAGGACCTGGAATATTGCGAGTAACTATAAAAACGTAGATAATTAAAAAATCACACTGAAGGCCTGTAATATGGCAAGAAATCCTGAAAAATGTGGAAAATGAGAAAATCACACTGTAGGACCTGGAATATGGTGAGAAAACTTGAATAAGTCGAAAAATCAGAAAATCACACTGTAGAACCTGGAAAATGTTGAGAAACCCTGAAGAAGTCGAAAAATGAGAAAATCATATCTAGTACCTGGAATATGGTGAGAAACCCTGTGTAGTCGAATAATAAGAAAATCACATTGTAGGACCTGGAATATGGTGAGAAACCCTGAAAAAGTCGAAAAATGAGAAAATCATACTGTAGTACCTGGAATATGGTGATAAACCCTGAAAAACATAGAAAATTAAAAACTCCCACTGAAGGTCCTGGAATATTTCGATAAACCCTGAAAAATGCCGAAAATTAAGGTCTCATACTGAAGGACTAGGAATATGGCGAGAGACAAAAAAAAAAAAAAAAAACGTAGATAATTAAAAAATCACACTAAAGGACTGGAATATGGCAAGAAATCCTGAAAAATGTGGAAAATGAGAAAATCACAGTGTAGGACCTGGAATATGGTGAGAAACCCTGGAAAAGTCAAAAAATGAGTAAATCAAATTGTACGTCCCAGAATATGGAGAGAAACCCTGAAAAACGTGGATAATTAATCATTCAAACAGGGGGCTGGAATATGGCAAGAAATCCTGAAAAATGTGGAAAATGAGAAAATTACACTGTAGGACATGGAATATGGTGAGAAACCCGGAAAAAGTCGAAAAATGAGAAAATCACATGTAGGTCCTGAAATATGGTGAGAAACCATGAAAACATCGAAAAATGAGAAAAACAAACTGTAATACCTAGAATATGGCGATAAACGCTGAAAAATCTCCAAAACAATAAACTCACACAGAAGGAACTGAAATATGGCGAGAAACCCTGAAAAACGTGGATAATTAATCATTCAAACAGGGGGCTGGAATATGGCAAGAAATCCTGAAAAATGTGGTTAATGAGAAAATCAGATAGTAGGACCTGGAATATGGTAGAAACCCCTAAAAGTCTAAAATGAGAAAATCACACATTAGGACCTGGAATATGGTGAGAAACCCTGAAAACGTTGAAAAATGAGAAAATCGTACTGTAGTAACTAAAATATGGCGATTAACCATGAAAAATGTCGAAAATTAAAAACTCACACTGAACGACCTGGAATATGGCAAGAAATCCTGAAAAATGTGGAAAATGAGAAAATTACACTGTAGGACATGGAATATGGTGAGAAACCCGGAAAAAGTCGAAAAATGAGAAAATCACAGGTAGGTCCTGAAATATGGTGAGAAACCATGAAAACATCGAAAAATGAGAAAAACATACTGTAATACCTAGAATATGGCGATAAACGCTGAAAAATCTCCAAAACAATAAACTCACACAGAAGGAACTGAAATATGGCGAGAAACCCTGAAAAACGTGGATAATTAAAAAAAATCACACTGAAGGACCTGGAATATGGCGATAAACCCTGAAAAAAGTGGAAAATTAAAAATTCACACTGAAGGACCTGGAAAATGGCGAGATATCCTGAATAATGTGGAAAATGAGAAAATAACACAGTAGGTCCTGGAATATGGTGAGAAACCCTGAAAAAGTAGAAAAAATGAGAAAAATCATACTGTAGTACATGGAATATGGCGAGAAACCCTGAACAACATGGATAATTAAAAACTGACACTGAAGTCCTGGAATATGGCGAGAAATCCTGAATAATGTGGAAAATGAGAAAATAACACTGTAGGACCTGGAATATGGTGAGAAACCCTGAAAAACTCGAAAAATGAGAATATCATACTGTAGTACCTAGAATATGGCGATAAACACTGATAAATGTCGAAAATTAAAACTCACATTGAAGGACCTGGAATATGGCGAGAAATTTTAAAAAAATATGGAAAATGAGAAAAGCACACAGTAGGACTTGGAATATGGCGAGAAACACTGAAAAACGTGGTTAATTAAAAAAATCACACTTAAAGCCTGGAATATTGCAAGAAATCCTGAAAAATGTGGAAAATGAGAAAATCACACTGTAGGACCTGGAGTATGGTGATAAACCCTGAAATAGTCGAAAAATGAGAAAATCACACTGTAGGACCTGAAATATGGTGACAAACCATGAAAGAATCGAAAAAATGAGAAAATCATACTGTAATAACTAGAATATGGTGATAAAATCACTGAAATATCTCGAAAATAAAAAACTCACACAGAAGGACCTGAAATATGCCGAGAAACCCTGAAAAACGTGGATAATTAAAAAATCACACTGAAGGACCTGGAATATGGCGATAAACCCTGAAAAATGTGGAAAATTAAAAACTCACACTGAAGGACCTGGAAAATGGCGAGATATCCTGAATAATGTGGAAAATGAGAAAATAACACAGTAGGTCCTGGAATATGGTGAGAAACCCTGAAAAAGTCGAAAAATGAGAAAAATCATACTGTAGTACATGGAATATGGGGAGAAACCCTAAACAACATGGATAATTAAAAACTGACACTGAAGGCCGAAAATGAAGGACCTGGAAGGATTCCTACAGTGTGAATTTTTAATTTTCCACGTTTTTCAAGGTTTCTTACCCTATTCTGGTACTACAGTGTTAATATTTAATTTGACACCTTTTTCAGGTTTCTCCCCATATTCGGGGTTCTTCAGTGTTAATTTTTAATTTTCTACTTTTTTCAGGTATTCTCGCCATATTCTGGGTCTTTCAGTGTGAGTTTTTAATTTTCCTCGTTTTTCAGGTTTTCAAGCCATATTCCAGTTCCTTCAGTGTGAATTTTTAATTTTCCACGTTTTTCAGGTTTTTTCATCATATTCTGAGTCCTACAGTGTGATTTTGTCATTTCCACGTTTTTCAGGTTTTCTTGCCATATTCCTGGTCCTTCAGTGTGAATTTTTAATTTTCCACGTTTTTCAGTGTTTCTTGCCATATTGTGGGTAATACAGTGTAAATTTTTAATTTTCCACTTTTTTCATGGTTTCTCGCCATATTCAGGGTCCAACAGTGTGAATTTTTAATTTTCACGTTTTTCAGGGTTTCTCGGCATATTCTGGGTCCTGCAGTGTGATTTTCTCATTTCCACTTTTTATAAGTTTTTTCGAAATTCTTGGTCATACACTGTGATTTTCTCATTTTCCACCTTTTTCAGGGTTTCACGCCGTATTCGGGGTCCTTTTCTGTGAGTTTTTTAATTTCTACTTTTTTCAGGGTTTCTCACCATATTCTGGGTCGTACAGTGTGAATTTTAAATTTTCCATGTTTTTCAGAGTTTCTCGCCATATTCTGGGTCCTACAGTGTGAATTTTTAATTTTAAATGTTTTTAAGTTTTTTTTTCATCATATTCTGGGTCCTACAGTGTGGTTTTCTCATGTTCCCAATTTTTCAGGTTTTTTTCAGCATATTCTGGGACCTATAGTGTGAATTTTTAGTTTTCCACATTTTTCAAGGTTTCTTGCCATATTCTGGTCGTACAGGGTTAATTTTTAATTTTCCACATTTGTCAGTGTTTAATGCCATATCCTGGGACCTACAGTGTGAATATTTAATTTTCCATGTTTTTCATGGTTTCTCGCAATATTCGAGGTCCTTCACTGTGAGTTTTTAATTTTCTACTTTTTTCAGGTTTTTTTTTTTTTTTGCCATATTCTCGGTCCTACAGCGTGTATGTTTAATTTTCGACGTTTTTCAGGGTTTCTTGGCATATTCTAGGTCCTACAGTGTGATTTTCTCATTTTCGACGTTTTTCAAGTTTTTTCGCAATTCTTGGTCTTATAGTGTGATTTTCTCATTTTCCACCTTTTTCAGTTTTTGGGCCGTATTCGGGGCCCTTTATGTGAGTTTTTTAATTTCTACTTTTTTTCAGGGTTTCTCAGCATATTATGGGTCGTACAGTGTGAATTTTAAATTTTCCAAGTTTTTAAGTTTTTTTTTTTTCGTCATATTCTGGGTCCTACAGTGTGATTTTCTCATTTTCCACCTTTTTCAGTGTTTCTTGCTATATTCTGGGTCCTACAGTGTGAATTTCTCATATTCCAACTTTTTCAGGTTTTCTCACCATATTTGTGGTCCTTCACTGTGAGTTTTTAATTTTCTACTTTTTCAGGGTTTCTCTCCATATTCTTGGTCTGATAGTGCTAATTTTTAATTTTCACGTTTTTCAGGATTTCTCTGCATATTCTGGGTCCTGCAGGCAGTGTGATTTTCTCATTTTCCACCTTTTTCAGGTTTTCTCGCCATATTCTGGGGTCCGACAGTGTGAATTTTTAATTTTCCAGGTTTTTCATGGTTTCTCGGCCTATTATGGGTCCTGCAGTGTGAATATTTAATTTTCCATGCTTTTCAGGTTTTCTCACCATATTCTGGGTCCTTCAGTGTGAGTTTTAAATTTTCATCGTTTTTCAGGTTTTCTCCCTAGTTCCGGGTCCTTCAGTGTGAATTTTTAATTTTTTACTTTTTTCAGGGTTTCTCGCCATATTCTGTGTCTTACAGTGTGAATTTTTACTTTTCCACGTTTTTCAAGGTTTCTATAAATATTCTGGTCCTACAGTGTGAATTTTTAATTTTCCACATTTTTGAGGATTTCTCGCCATATACTGGGTCCTTCAGTGTGAGTTTTTAATTTTCCACGTTTTTTAGGTTTTCTCGCCATATTCCGGGTCCTTCAGTTTGAATTTTTCATTTTCCACGTTTTTTAGGTTTTTTCTTCCTATTCTGCGTCCTACAGTGTGATTTTCTCATTTCCACGCTTTTCAGTATTTCTTGCCATATTCCAGGTTGTTCGGTGTGAATTTTGAATTTTCCAAGTTTTTAAGTGTTTCTCGCCATATTCTGTGTCCTACAGTGTGAATATTTAATTTTCAATATTTTTCAGGTTCTCTCGCCATATTTTGGGTCCGTCAGTGTGAGTTTTTAATTTTCCTCGTTATTTAGATTTTCTCAACATATTCCGTGTCCTTCAGTGTGAATTTTTAATTTTCTACTTTTTTCAGTGTTTCTCGCCATATTCTGGGTCCTACAGTGTGAATTTTTAATTTTCCACTTTTTTCATGGTTTCTTGCCATGTTCTGGGTCCTACAGTGTGAATTTTTAATTTTCATATTTTTCAGGGTTTCTCGGCATATTCTGGGTCCTGCAGTTTGGTTTTCTCATTTTCCACCTTTTTCAGGTTTTCTCATCATATACGCGGTCCTTCAGTGTAAGTTTTTAATTTTCTACTTTTTTCTGGTTTTCTCACCATATTCTGGATACCACAGCCTGTATTTTTAATTTTCTACGTTTTTCAGGGTTTCTCGGCATATTCTGGGTCCTATAGTGTGATTTTTTCATTTTCGATGTTTTTCAAGATTTTTTTTAGCAATTCTTGGTCCTACAGTGTGATTTCCTCATTTTCCATCTTTTTCAGGGTTTCTCGCCATATTCCAGGTCCTTAAGTGTGAGTTTTTAATTTTCTACTTTTTTCAGGGTTTCTCCCCATATTCTGTGTCCTACAGCGTGTATTTTTAATTTGGCACATTTTTCTGAGTTTCTAGCCATATTCTTGGTCCTACACTGTGAATTTTAAATTTTGCTTGTTTTTCTGGGTATCTCGCCATATCTGGGTCCTACAGTGTGAATTTTTAATTTTCCACATTTTTAAGTATTTTTCCTCATATTCTGGGTCCTACAGTGTAATTTTCTCATTTTTGTCGTTTTTCAAGTTTTTTCACAATTCAGGGTACTAGAGTGTGATTTTCTCTTTTTCCACCTTTTTCAGGTTTTCTCGCCATATTCCGGGTCCTTCAGTGTAAGTTTTTAATTTTCTACTCTTTTCAGGGTTTCTTCCCATATTCTGGGTCCTACAGCGTGTATTTTTAATTTTCCACGTTTTTCAGGGTTTCGCGGCATATTCTGGGTCCTACAGTGTGATTTTCTCATTTTCCACGTGTTTCAAGTTTTTTTTGGAATTCTGGGTCCTACAGTGTGATGTTCTCATTTTCCAACTTTTTCAATGTTTCTCGCCATATTCTTAGTCCTACAGTGTGAATATTTAATTTTCCATGTTTTTCAGGTTTTCTTGCCATATTCTGGGTCTTTCTATGTGAGTTTTTAATTTTCCTCGTTTTTTCGGTTTTCTCGCCATGTTCCGGGTCCTTCAGTGTTTATTTTAGATTTTCCACATTTTTCAGGGTTTCTTGGCATATTCGGGGTCCAAGAATGAGATTTTCTCATTTTCTA
The DNA here is from genome assembly GCF_978045245.1 of Mus caroli. Classification (NCBI taxonomy): domain Eukaryota; kingdom Metazoa; phylum Chordata; class Mammalia; order Rodentia; family Muridae; genus Mus; species Mus caroli. The sequence continues at coordinate 37,316 of NW_028227636.1, forward strand.
TGTTTTTCAAGTTTTTTCGTAATACTGGGTCCTACAGTGTGATTTTCTCATTTTCCACCTTTTTCAGGTTTTCTCGGGTCCTTCAGTGTAAGTTTATAATTTTCTACTTTTTTCAGGATTTCTCGCCATATTCTGGTCCTACAGAGTGTATTTTTAATTTCCTAAGTTTTTCAGGGTTTCTCCGCATATTCAGAGTCCTACAGTGTGATTTTCTCTTTTTGGACCTTTTTCAAGTTTTTTCGCAATTTTTGGTCCTACAGTGTGGTTTTCTCATTTTCCACGTTCTTCAGGTTTTCTCGCCATATCCGGTCTCCTACAGTGTGATTTTTTAATTTTAAACATTTTTAAGTTTTTTTGCGTCATATTCTGAGTACTACAGTGTGATTTTCTCATTTTCCACCTATTTCAGGTTTTCTCGCCATTTCTGGGTCCTTCAGTGTGAGTTTTTAATTTTCCTTGTTTTTCAGGTTTTCTAGCCTTATTCCGGGTCCTTCATTGTGAATTTTTAATTTTACAGGTTTTTCAGGTTTTTTCGTCATATTCTTGGTCATACAGTGTGATTTTCTCTTTTCCACTTTTTTCAGGTTTTCTTGCTATATAGCAGGTTCTTCAGTGTGAATTTTAATTTTCCACGTTTTTCAGTATTTCTTGCCATATTCTGGGTAATACAGTGTGAATTTTTAATTTTCCACTTTTTTCATGGTTTCTCACCATATTCGGGGTCCTTCAGTGTGAGTTTTTAATTTTCCTCGGTTTTCAGGTTTTCTCACCATATTCTGGGTCCTTCAGTGTCAATTTTTAATTTTCCACGTTTTTCAGGATTTCTCGCCATATTCTGGGTCCTACAGTGTGAATTTTAATTTTAAACTTTTTAAAGGTTTTTTCGTCATATTCTGGGTCCTACAGTGTAATTTTCTCTTTTCCAGGTTTATCAGGTTTTCTTGCCATATTCCAGGTCCTTCAGTGTGAATTTTTAATTTTCCACGTTTTTCAGTGTTTCTCGCCATATTCTGGGT